>NW_027510595.1:4525000-4825000 GCF_048772815.1 Callospermophilus lateralis
ACTATCCCTTTTTGACTGGATGTTCGCTTCTACATTCAATCATCCAAGGTACAATGTCCTATGCCATTGTATATCAATTTATCTGAGACATCTGTGCAGAATGTAATTCAATGCTCAGTATCACAATCAAGGGCCCAATGCACTTCTGGGCTTCCAATCTTACTTGGATTTCTATTTTCATACACACCGTTCACCTCTATATTCTTATAAATTTCGCAGGTTGCCAATACCATTATTCATCCAGAAAATGATTCCTAATCCAAATTGAACCTGTTATTAACCCTAAACATACAGTGTTCCCTCAATCTTACTTTACAGAAGAGCAGGGACAGAGGTGATCTTATAATACTGAAATGTAGGGATCCTCTACCTGCTGAGAACTTCAAAGGTCCATGCTGAAAGTATCCCTGGAGAATATGTAGGCAGCTATGAAGGACCTGAGAGACCGCAAGTCATCTTCCATGGCAAACAACCTGGTCAGGATGTAGGGTTGTGTCTTAATCAGCTTCTCTCTTCTTAATGTAGAGAAGATGGACCAAATCAGGCCTGTATGGAGAGCTGTTCCCGGGTGCCAATGGTTGATATACCATTTTAACTTGTGAAATTGTCACATTAAGTAGGGGAAGCCTTCATCTCATGGGACCCTTGGAAGCAACTGTTAGGACAAAGTGGTTGCCAAGGCAGTGACCTCATTCAGATCCTGAAGGAAGTGACCTCACCTCACTTCCTCGGTGATGGAAATTGGCATCCAGGAAGCCAGGCACACTGAGCCAGTCCCAGTCCCACTCCCAGTGGTGTCACTAGTTTTGAATTACCAAGGACAGAGTCAGCCTATCTTGGTACCTACAGATGTGAGAATGGCCATATGCCAGGAAAGCTCTGAAGAGGGGGCTTGTATGAGAAAACAGATAGTGGCTCACCACTGGCTTCTGACAAGTCTCAGTGAAGAAACCCTGCTTTGGTACTTTTAATTACCTATTATTCTGTTGCTCTGAATGTCAGGAAGTTTTTTGCCTCAGGCCACCCCTTTGGGAAGCCTGAAGAAAAGAGTTTTCAAATGGAAATGAATGGGCATCATCTGTGGCTCCTTGCTTAATTGCTTTGGAAAGGGATGTGTCTGAATCAGCCTCTTGGCCCTGTGTGAGGCTATGGCTTAGATTCTTAGCACCTGATGGATCTAAGGAAGCATCCCACGTTTGCATCCAAACCCAGAAGAGCCAAAAGAGCAGTCATTGTGGATGAAGTCTCTCACCTTCCTCTGTAAGGTTCCTGACGTCCATCTATGAGAATAGGGATCCTTTGGGTCAAATGAGTTCTTCAAAGCCCTGCAGAGACTAGATCATACGTTCATAGGTTTCTCATGACTCCAATTAACATAAAGAATCTAAACCCCACATTCATTAGGCCTCAAAATGGAGAATCAGAGCAGTATTAAGGGCAGGCCTCTTTGATCACTCCTGGTTCACTAGAAGGGTTTCCCAGCCACATTGACTTTACGCAAATGTGGGCAAGGGACCTTATTTTGGATACTGTCCTTGGCTGTGCCCCTCATGAAAAACTACAGCCTGAGGTTATGATGAGTGTCGATATGAAAGAAGATGAGGGCCATGTGGAAGTGTTTTGGTTTTAATTGTGGTCATTTTTGTGGCTGTTGGAAAAGATGATGGGTCCACCTGGTCTTGAACACTGGTGTGATTCTCCTTAGAGACTGAGTTTTGGAATGGACCTCAAAGAAGTATTGCCATGTATTGTGTTGGGATTTTAGGATGCCACACATGAGAGTTGCCCTTGGAAACTGAGATCTAGGCCCAGGGTGGCTTTCCACAGAGCACTGGGAATCTCAGGAAGAATATCACATAATTTTATTCTTAAAGAATTGGCAGCCATAGTTGCAAGTCAAAACACACATGGACCACACATTGTAGACCTCAAACGCCTGGCTTTATGTGACCTTTTTGCCTGTCTTTGGGAAGCCTTGCCTGTTAGAATTCTCCAGGATTTTCAATGAAATGAGCTTCCCCTCCATTTAATGGTTCCTGAATGAATTGAAACCCACAGTGCCTCCAACTTCATCCTTGAAAAATGTCTGATAATTACCATGAAATTTTTGAAATTCCCATGACCACTTCGCACTGTAGAAACTTTGGATGTTCTATTGATGATCACGAGTATACCAGACAGTGCCTGTTTGATTGGGTTTCATGAAAATGGTGTAGAACAGAGATGGCAGTAATTTGGGCCCTGCTGAGTAGTCGGCCTAGAGAAGTGGTGTGAAGGTGTGTGTTAAAACATTTGTGGTTGGGTGATGTGGATCTGCCATTGGCTTTCAAATGGTTTGTGACTGACATGGTGCAGCCCCCAGACCCTTGTATGTAAAGGTATGTTGTTATATGGAGAGGTTTCAGTGCAATGTTTAGAATCAGATTGCTATGGTGAAGGGGGCGAGCTATGTGGGATAGAAGCCTGGTTGGTGCATTCTCCCGCAGACCCTTACCCATCACATGTGACAGAACTCCCTCCAGTACTGTGTCCCAGTTGAACTCTTCGTATTTCATGAAGCAAATACCAAACTCCCAGTGCAGCTGCAAGAAACACAACAAAATTGGAGGATGAGCAAATGGCTTCCAAACTGGAAGACACTTAGCACTCAGTGACAACAGTTTACCTACAAAGAGAGAATTCAGCACTGCTGCCTCATGTCCTTTGGAAAATAAGAAACCATGTCCTCCAGGTCACATACATGCAGACCCAGCTTGATGGTCTCACTACAAAGGGAGCTAAAGCTCCTGACAACAACATATATTTCAAGTGCCCAACCTCAGAGGCAATTTCTCAAAAAGTCTTTAGTCTAGCAGAGCTCCATGTTTGTGGAGTTTTACCCTCTCCCTTACATTTGGAAACTCCTCTACCACCTCCAAGGTTGTGAACTCCTGAGCATTTTCCATTCTTGATGTGTATTCACAGATTTTCTAACTCTTCTCCTCTAATTGTGTCTTACTTGGGGTGAACGTAATGTCAAGGCATTGTTCTGGATGAGAGTGGGAAGATTTTTGGGTAGCACATATTTGCATACACATTGGATTCTTTCTCCAATTTTCCATTTGAAATACTGAATCCCTGACTGTAAGGGGTAGAAGGAATTCTCCTTCAAAGAATAGCCTGACACTTACAAGAAACAGCCCCCAGGGAGACATCCTGTCTGGGAGACATCCTGTAGTCATCTGTGTTCCTGAGACATCCTGTGGCCATCTGTCTTCCTGAAATATCCTGAGGTTATCTCACCTTGTGAAGACATCCAGGAACTGCTGATAAGAGAGCTTTCAAATCTCCAGCATATAAATTCCTCTGTGTGAACAATAAAAGTTTGCAGCTTGATCAGAACTTTTGTCTTGCTGTCATCTCTCGTGTCTCTTGTCCCTTCATTCCTCCCCATCTAGGTTTGCTACCCACGTTGATGTGTCCTGCAGGCCAGGACAACTGGCGCCCAACGACTGGGGCTCGAGCCTTTGACTGAGGGGGAACCCTGTCCTCCTGGAAGATTTGGACAAGTGGAGCTCGCGATTGCCTCAGCAGACACCACTGAGAGACAGATCCAGGAGGAGAGTGGGGATGACGCACAGTGAGTGACCCACCATGGGACAAGCAGTTTCGTCACATGATTTGTGTTTGTCAGGCCACAAGGAATCCTTAAATACATGGGGGGCACGTGTTAAGAAAAATGACTTAATATTTTTCTTTTCATACATCGAAGAATTTTTTCCATGGTTTCCCCTTGAAGGTACCATTGATGGTAAAAGATGGCTTAGAGTAGGAGACATTTTAAAAGATTATTATGAATCCTTTGGCCCAGAAAAAGTGCCTGTTCCTACCTTTTCTTTCTGGAAATAAATTAGTGAAATTCTTAAAAGTTCACCCTTTGACAATGGTACCTTAATACTTGTCAGGATTGGGGAAGAGACTATGCAAAAGACCTCTCGTCCCTTCTCGGCATGCCCATCAGTTAGTATAGACATAGACCCTTCTTAGTCTAGCCAGGACCCTGGGACCTTCCTGATCTTCCTCAAAATCCCACCCTAATGAATAAGGCTCCAATGGTTTCCAACCGCCTTTATGCAGTTTTAAATCCCGGAGAAACATTGACCCCTGGGGAGGAGGCTACCTTGGAGAAGGAAGCATCTCGCTACCATTCAGAAGACTCTCCACCTCTCAGGACCCTGCCACAGACTATAGGACTTACACATTCCCCTCCCTCCTATATCCCTCCTGCCTTTTGTGCTCTGGCCCTTCAGGGGCCAAATGTCCCCCCAGATATTTTTTCCCCACTTCCCTTGCCTAACCTGGCTCCCTTGAGAGAGTCTCTCCAACATGGACGGGAACAGATCCAATTTTTAAAAGAATAAAGATCCCTTGACTCTGAGCTCTCTTCATTAGCCTGAGGAATGGAGTCAACACAAGCTGGCCCACAGTGGTCTAATACAAAGGCGAAGCCGCTCCATCGGCCTGTGCTCGCCTTCCAGTCACCACCAGTCAGATAGATAAGCTGCCCAGGCTGAGGTCAAAGACTTAGAAGAGGAAAAAGAGGAGGAAGCGGGGGAAATGGATCAAGGAGATCAGGACTTAGAGGATGAGGAGTTCACCCCTAGGCAGGAAGGAACCCAGAGTGTCTACAAAAAATTTAGCCTCCATTTTCTTGAAAAACTTAAAAAGGCTTGTGCTCACTATGGCCCCACTGTGCCCTATACGTTGGCTTTATTAGAAAGCTGCAGCACACAATTTCTTACTCCCAATGATTGGAAATTTTTAGACCTAGCTGCCCTCAGTGCCGGAGACTTCCTGCTATGGAATGCAGATTTCAAAGAGCCCTGTCAGAAACTACTCAAAAAACATTAACAAAGGCCTCCTCTAAATCCTGGACTTATGTTAAGCTAGTGGGCAATGCAACTTTTGACACTAAAACTAAACGGGCACGTTTCCCTGCTGGACTTTTTGCGCAGATTTAGATGGCTGGCTTAGTTGCTTGGAGACGCCTCCCTGAAAGGGCCTCGGCTATCACTTCCCTGGCAAGAACTCGACAAGGGCCCGATGAGCCTTATAGCGACTTTGTTCCCCGGCTTTACCTAGCTGTGGAATGCTTGCTTGGACCAAGCAAAAGCGAAAGCACCTTTGTAAAACATCTTGCCTTTGAAAATGTCAACCCGGCATGTCAGGATGTTCTTCGACATCATAAGGATAAAGGGAAACTTTCTGACTTTATTAGAATCTGTGCAGGCGTGGGTGCAGCCCATGCCATGGGTCTCAAATTAGTGCCGCATTTACCAAGGCCTTTTACAATACTGGCTCAAGTACTTGCTTTACTTGTAAACAACCAGGCCATTTTGCACGCAGGTGTCCGACAGGCAAACAAAGAGTAAGAATAGTGTCTCCTCAAACTGGAGCTAAACCGACCCCAGCTACACTTTGTCCTTGATATGGTAAAGGTCATCACTGGGCCAGTGAGTGTAGATCAATGACAAATGCCCTCAGACAGCCTATTTCTTCCTACTTCTCAGGAAACTCCCTTGGGCAATGAGGTTTGTTCCCTCTTAAACTCCCAACCTACCTCAAAATCCTTCTCCACAATTGGCTCCCTCCAACTACCCACTCCAGGCAGTACAGGATTGGACCTCTGTGCCACCACTGATACAATATTAGACTCAATGCAAGGGCCCCAGATAATACCAACTGGAATTATGGGTGCCCCTCCATCTCATACGTGTGCCCTTATTCTTGGAAGAGCCTCTACTACCTTACAAGGTGTTCAGGTCTTCCCTGGCATTAATAATAATGATTTCACTGGAGAAATAAAAATACTGGCCACAGTTATTAATAGAGTTGCGGCCATCCCAGGAGGAAAAAGTCTTGCACAATTAATACTTCTTCCCTTACATTAAGGGGCATTTCCACCTCCCAAACCTACTGTGGGGGACTGCCTCCTTGGGCTCCTCTGAGGTATATTGGGTTCATCCCATTTCTCATATTAGACACACCCTTACCTTACTTATTGAAGGAAAGGAATACCAAGCAATTGTAGTTACTGGAGCTGATGCGACAATTATTTCTCAAAAGTACTGGCGATCAGGTTGGCCCCTCACCCCATCCTTGACTGACCTTAAAGGGATAGGAAAGTCAAAAAATCCTCTGGTCAGCTCTACTGCTCTTAGCTGGACTGATAAAGAGGGTAATAAGGGAACTGTCACTTCTTTCGTTGTTCCTGACCTCCCTGTTTACCTATGGGCTGGAGATATTTTGAGTCAAATAGAAGTTATTCTTGCCAGTCCCAATTCCATGGTGACTCATCAAATGCTCCGTATGAATTTTGTCCCTGGTACAGGCCTTGGGAGGCTGAGACAAGGACTGGTGGAGCCTATACAACCAATAAAAAAAATACATATGGACTTGGATATTTGGATTTCTAGAGTCGGTTCCTGACCCTCCTGTTCCCATGGAGATAAAATTATTTGGGAGACTCAGACTCTTGTGTGGGTGGATCAGTGGCCCCTTACCCAAGAAAATTTGGAGGCTGCCTCCATGTTAGTGAAGGAACAGCTGGCAGCCCGCCATGTAGAGCCCTCAACCTCACCATCGTACACTCCTATTTTTGTTATCAAGAAAAAATCAGGCAAGTGGCGCCTTTTACAAGATTTGTGTGCCATTAATAAAGTTATACTCCCGATGGGAGCACTACAGCCAGACATTCCCACACCAGTGGCTATTTCCAAAAACTATTGTAAAATGGTTATGGACTTAAAAGATTGCTTTTTTACCATTCCTTTGCATCCTGTGGATAGACCCTATTTTGCCTTTAGTCTTTCTTGCATTAATATTCAGGGCCCTATGCAGAGACTTCAATGGAAGGTTCTTCCCCAAGGTATGGCCAACATCCCTACTCTTTGTCAAAAATACGTTGCTCAAGAAGTAGACCCTGTGAGAGAGCGAGGGCCACAAATTTATATTTTACATTATATGGATGATTTGTTAATTGCTGCACCTAATACCCATGATCTTAATACTTGTTACTTGGACTTTTACAAAATCCTCACTACCTTTTGACTACAGATAGCTCCTAATAAGGTTCAAACACAGGACTCTTATAAAAGTTTGGGCCTTAAAATTCTACAGAAATCAGATCCAAATTTCTAAAATACAACTACGTGTGGACCATCTTCACACCCTTAAAGATTTTCAGAAATTACTGAGGCATATTCAATGGCTAATAACATATTTAAAATTATGCACTTGTGTACTTTTGACCCTTAATGATATTTTGAGAGGTAATTCCCACCCCTCCTCCCCTCAAAATCTTACTCCCAATGCATGACAGGCATTAAACCAAGTCACAGAAGCCATTGCCCAACAATTTGTTATGCAAATTTCTTATAACCTTCCTCTGGTTCTGGTTATTTTACACACTCCTCATACACACTCCTCATACACCCACAGGAATATTTTGGCAGCGAGATCCACATTTTAAAAATAAAGACTGCCCCTTGTTTTGGGTCCATTTACCCACCACATCCTCGAAGGTTATTACTGTTTATCTTGCTCAGGTAGCTTCTATTATTTTTAAAGGTCATTTGATTTCTCTACAACATTTTGGCAAAGACCCTGATAATATTTTTATTCCATATACTAAGGACCAAACCAAATTTTTACTAGAGACAAGGGATGAATGAGGTATTTCCCTATCAGGCTTTTGGGAACAATTGATCACCACCTCCCCAATGACCCCCCTTTACATTTTGTCCAGTTACATCCATTTACTTTTCCTGAAATTACTCAAAATGCTCCCATTCCTCAAGCCCTTACTGTCTTTACAGACGGTTCCTGTAATGGCCGAGCGGTCTTTGTTGTCAATAACCAGCCTACCACCTTTGATACTGTCTATCAGTCACCACAGTTTGTGGAATTGTTTGACATAACACAAGTTTTTATAACATTTTTTATAATCCTGTTAATATTTATAAAGACAGTGGCTACATTGCTCATTCTGTGCACCTGCTGGTGATTTCACCCCCCATTAAGGCTTCTAACAATGCGGCCTTTCTGTTTCACCAGCTTCAGCAGCTAATTCAGGTCAGACAACACCCATTTTTCTTAGGACACATAAGGGCACACTCTGATCTTTCCAGCCCTCTAATTCAAGGTAATGCCCAAGCTGATGCAGCAACTCGTTCCATCTTTCCAATTTTTGTTGGCTCCATTCAAAAGGCCACGGAGTTACACAATCTACACCATTTAAATTTCCAGAGCCTTTGATTACTTTGTAAAATTACCAGGCAACAGGCACGAGAAATAGTAAAAGCATGCCCTAGTTGCGCTGTCTCCCTCCCCATTCAACACTTGGGAGTTAACCCCCGAGGATTACTGCCCGGTCAGTTTTGGCAAATGGATGTTACTCATTTTCTTGAATTTGTAATAGCCAAATATATATACACATTTCTGTAGATACCTTCAGCGGCTTTATTTTTGCATCACCACATTCTGGAGAGGCTACCAAAGATGTCCTTTCTCATCTTGTTTCAGCCTTTTCTGTTATGGGTAAACCAATACATATTAAAACAGATATTTATCCTACATATACCATTGCCAAGTTTAAACAGTTTTGTGCTACCTTGCAAATTTGTCATACTCCTGGAATTCCATACAACCCTCAGGGCCAAGGCATTGTGGAACTTGCCCACCTTACCTTAAAAACTTGGCTAACCCTCCTTAAGGCTTCCTCCCTTGTATTTAAAACACCCAGGCATCGCCTTAACAATGCATTATTTGCCCTTATTTTTCTTACCCTAGACAATGAAGGCCATTTGGCAGCAGACAGACACTGCCATCCCTCGTCCAATTCTGTTCGCCCACCTGTTATGTGACACAATCCCCTTACAAATAAATAAAAAGGCCCAGATCCTGTCCTCATCTGGGGAGGAGGCTCAGCTTATGTTTTGGACCAAGATCAAACAGCCCCAAGATGGTTACCAGAACTCCTGGTTAAACAGGTTAATGACTTACCTCAAAACAGGGACAGAGGGACTCCTCATGAGGACAAAATTTCTTCTTTTTCAGATGCAGCCAACAATCTGCCAGCCTTGGAATAACAGTTCCTGTGGGCACAGGTACACTGGCTTAGGCACGTCTATTCACTCTTACCATCGCCTGTCTCAACAAATTATAAACTTTATCAGTAACAACTGATAAAAACTCTATCATGAACCATTAAAGATTTGCAGGACCAAATAGACTCCCTGGCAGAAGTGTTCCTTCAAAAAAGACGAGGCTTAAATTTGCTGACAGCTAACCAGGGAGGTATTTGCTTGGCCTTAGGGGAATGATGCTGCATTTATACCAATAATTCTGGCATAGTATGCACTAAAATTAAGCAGCTTCAAGAAGATCTAGAAAAGAGACGAAGGGAAATATTTGAAAATCCCCTCTGGACTGGGCTTAATGTATTTCTGCCCTATCTTCTTCCCCTATTAGGCCCTTTGTTGGGTTTACTTTTAATGGTGTCCCTAGGACCCTGCATTATAAACAGGCTGTTACAATTTATTAAAGAACAGATTAATATTTTGGCCTCTAAGCCCCTACAGGTCCACTATCATCGCCTGGATATGGAAGACCGTGCTGCCAACATTTAAAAGGATGTTCTACCCTCCTCACAAGCTTATTTCTTAAGGTTACATGCCCACAGATCTCGCTTTCTTATATAAAACTCTAAGTAACAGCTCTGACCAACCATCTTCTGCCCTTGCCATAAAGGTTCGTCCTCCATGGGCCCCTCTGTTTGGGGGAGGACGCACCCATGGAGTGAGGACGTTAGGCCATAATAACAGAGGGTGCATGAAGGACTGCAGGAGGATGTATCCATGGTTCCCAAAACCCAAGTCTTCTGAGTGACACGCTCTGGTGCATGGCAGTTGGCATGCTTCCCCCTCAAAGCCGTCTCCTTAAAAAACATGCCTAGGCCACCACGAAATCTCCTAGTAAACATGCTCGATCAGATCAGGAGATATTCTAAGGCCTGTTAGAGAAACAGAGCCTCTATAACCCCCTAAAACATTGGCCTGTAAGGTATGGTCAAATATTTTATATAAGAAAGGGGGAAGATGTCAGGGGCTAGAAGGAAGTTCTCCTTCAAAGAATAGCCTGACACTTACAAGAAATAGCCCCCTGCGAGATTTCCTGCCTGGGAGACATCCCGCAGCCATCTATCACCCTGAGACATCCTGCGGCTATCCGTCTTCCTAAAATATCCTGAGGTTATCTCACCCTGTGAAGACATCCAGCAACTGCCGATAAGAGAGCTTTCTCATCCGCAGCATATAAATACACTGTGAGAACTATAAAAGTTTTCAGCATGATCAGAACTGTTGTCTTGCTGTCTTCTCTCATCACTCTTGTCCCTTCATTCCTCCCCAACAAGGTTCAACGCCCACGTTGAAGTGTCCAGCCGGCCCGGACACCTGACACTAAACCATAACCTACTAGACTCTGACTACTAATCCTAATATGATGGAGAAAAATAATCCAAACAGAATGGAAATACAAGCAGTACAGAGGAGGCATGGTGTATAGTTGGACTTGCCTTTTGAATGATATAGGGTAGGTGTTATAAATCTAGCTAATTTTTAACTGAAATAGTTCTCCACATGTTTTTAAAGTTAACAAATATGTGAATACCTGTCTCCCTTTCTCTGTAGCCAATTAAGCACATGTATTTTTATATGCACATATAGAATCTTACCTGGTATCACACGTATATTCTTCTGAGGTGTCTGACTTGGCAAATACAAATTGTGAGAAGAGATCACTCCTCCTAAACTCTGTTGGAACTGAAAATTCAACCTATGGGTGAGCCTCCTAGTAGAACAACATTATACATAAATCGATGTTCGGTAAAATAAATATTTTTGCATCTGTGGCTGATGTACATTTCATGAAGAATTTCGATTAGCATATATATTGGTACATTTTATTGTCTGTGTGTGTTTTTTAATATATATATATATATATATATATATATATATATATATATATATATACTCTCCAAATTTTTCCAAATATAAAATATATGTGTCTTATATACACTACCTAAATTCATTCATGTTCATGTATGTGGATTTATAATCAACATTTCACAAGATTATTCTCAGAAATATTCATCCACCTGAAATACATATTTGTTTCCTATTACTGAAATCTAACTTCAGTGAATGGTGCATACAATCCTAATATTTCTACATTAACTGACCCTGTTTAACATCAATGGAAGTAGATTCCTATGGGACATGATGTGTATTTTGAAGTTCATTTTATTCAACACTGGTACAATAGAATTTCTACAGTTTACGAACATCATAGGACATATATTTCATCCATAAGTTCACAAATTTATAGGCATTTGATTCACTTTCAATAATTTACTGATTCAGAACACATGTATTCCTCCAGGTTTCTTGACTGGTCTTTTCATGAGACTTCATTTCAAACACATTATTTTTGATTTCCATAATCATTTTGAAGCAAAACTCACACACTCTTCATGATAAAACATAACCCTAATATTACCATTAGATGTATTACTGGTTGGAATGAATAATTGTATATCAATATAAGATTTTCTGTATATATTCAGTTATCAATTCAATCCTTTATTTAAAGTTGGAACCAATTATATTATTTATTCACAGTATGGTCTATTCATGTATTATCTCTACATTCATAGACACAGGGTACATCTATTTGTAACCCCAATACTAATTTATTCATCTTCAAAATGTTGCTCCCAGAAATGGTGGAAGAAATACTCATGTCACCTGATCTACGTATGCATTTATCACAGTAATATTCTGGACACAAAAAGCAGAGGTCACACTTATGATTGTACCAAAGCCTAAATGGAAAGTGAGCATGGATTACTAAAAACATTCATGTCCAGGTTGCCTAATGCTCTCAAATGTCAATCCTATTTATGACAACATATTTGTTTCTTCCTAAGACTATATATTCAACCTCAGCCCTGTTGCAAATGTCTAATCCTATCACTCACTTTATGCTTTCCCTGATTTCCTAATGTCTCTATTGATGTCTGCTTTCCTAAATATTTTCACCAGTTCACAATTTTGACTAACACTTCACATGTGCTAACATTTACATTCACTGTCTATGTAATACCCTATTGCTAAAGAACTTTTGTTACAATTCCTGTACTCACTCTTCTTCTGAAACCTACAGAATATCTTCCTAATCCTACCGACTATCCCAGTTTGAGTGGATACTCACTTCTACATTCAATCATCCAAGGTACAAGGTCCTATGCCATTGATTATTGATTTATCTGAAACATCTATGCAGAACATGTATCAAAGCTAAGTATCCCAATCAAGAGCGCAATGCCCTTGTGGGATTCCAATCTTACCTAGATTTCTGTTTTCATACTTATATTTCACCTATATATTCTTATAAATATCACAGGTTCCCAATACCATTATTCATCAAGCAGAATGATTCCTAACCCAAATCAAACCTGTTATTAAGCGAAACGATACACTGTTCCCTCAATCTAACTTTACAGAAGAGCAGGGACAGTGTTGGTCCTAAAATAGAGGAATGTAGTGAATCTTCCACCTGTTGAAAAACTCAAAGTTTCATGCAGAAGTGATCCCTGGAGAAGATATAGGCACCACTGAAGGACCTGAGAGAGCAAAAGTCAACTTCCATGGCAAACAACCTGGTCAGGATGAAAGGTTGTTACTGAATCAGCCTCTCTGTTCTTTTTTTTATTATTGGTTGTTCAAAACCTTACAAATCTTTTGACATAACATATTCATACATTAGCATACATTAGCTTCAAGTGATTTATGAACTCCCATTTTTACCCCAGATACAGATTGAAGAATCACATCGGTTACACATCCACATTTTTACATAATTCCATACTAGTAATTGTTGTATTCTGCTACCGTTCCTATCCTCTACTATCCCCCCTCCCCTCCCCTCCCATCTTCTCTGTCCACCCCATCTACTGTAATTCATTTCTCACCTTGTTTATTTTCCCATTCCATTCACAACCTCTAATATGTAATTTAGTATAACAATGAGGGTCTCCCTCCATTTCCATGCAATTCCCCTTTTCTCTCTCTTTCCCTCCCACCTCATGTCTCTGTTTAATGTTAATCTTTTCTTCCTGCTCTTCCTCCCTGCTCTATTCTTAGTTGCTCTCATTATATCAAAGAAGACATTTGGTATTTGTTTTTTAGGGATTGGCTAGATTCACTAAGCATAATCTGCTCTAGTGCCACCCATTAGAATATGGACTCAAACAGTCCTGTTTGGAGAGCTGGTCCCGGGTGCCTATGGTTGATATACATTCTAACTTGTGAAAGTGTCACAGGACGTAGGGGCAGCCTCCATCTCATGGGACCCTTGGAAGCAACTGTTAGGACAAAGTTGTTGCTAAGGCAGTGACCTCATTCAGTTCCTGAAGGAAGTGACCTCACCTCACTTCCTTGGTGATGGAACTCTAAGAACTTGGGATGCAGGAAGACAGGCACGCAGAGCCTGTCCCAGTCCCAGTCCCAGTGGTCTCACTTGTTTGGATATACCAAGGACAGAGTCAGTCTTTCTTGGTACCTACTGATATGAGAATGGCCAAAAGCCAGAAAAGCTCTAAAGAGGGGCCTTTCCTGAGAAAGCAGATAGTGGTTCACCAGTGGCTCCTCACATCTTCACAGAGTTGGTTAAAGAGACCAGATCTGAGACAGGACAGGCCATTTCGGGGGAACATACTATGGCCCACCAGTCAGAGGACACTCTGGATAGTCACAGACCTACTTTGGGGAAGGAGGTGCCTCTGTGGGTGTCGCTGTGTGTTTGTGGATTTGCCTCATTTTCTGAGAATAGATAGAAAAGGCGGTTTGTTTGGTTTTGAGTGAACTGTTTCTAGTAAGTCATTTGACAAGGCGAGTGTTTCTATGTCTGTGTATCCCACTGTGTCCATGGTTATAGACATTAGAAAAGATAATGCATCAATTTATGTATCCTGTCTAGTAGAAAGCTTCCCATCATTTATTCTGCCAAATTGATGAATGGATTTTGGCTTGCCATATCGATGGGCAACACGCGCTATCTTCCAAAGTTCGTGCGTTCTTCCTGAATTCTGGCCACTCTACAGAATAGGCTCATGGTTTTGTGTCCAATATATGTACCATTTCCAAACCCTGTTACATGGCCATGTACTGGATAGCTGAAGGGAATGGCGAGCATCTCAGAAAACTCAGATATCAGTGTGACCAATAAAGTCTCAGTGGAGAAACCATGCTTTGCTTACCTATTGTTCTGTTGCCCTGAATGTCAGGAAGGTCTTTGTTTCAGGCCACCCCTTTGTGAAGCCTGAAGAAAACAGGTTTCAAATGGAAATGAATGGGCATCACCTGTGGCTCTTTGCTTAATTGCTTTGAAAAGGGATGTATCTGAATCAGCCTCTTGGCCCTGTTTGAGGCAATGGCTTAGATTCTCACCACCTGATGTATCTTAAGAATGATCCCATGTGTGCATTCAAAACCAAAATGGCCAAAAGAGCAGTCATTGTAGATGAAGTCTCTCCCCTTCCTCTTTTAGGTTCCTGACCTCCATCAAGTGAGAATAGGGATCCTTTGGGTCAAATGATTTCTTCAAAGCCCTGCAGAAGCTAGCCGATATGTGCTTGGGTTTTATAATGACTCCAATTCACATAAAAAAAAATAAACCCCACAGTCAGTAGGCCTCAAATTGGAGAAGCAGAGAAGTATTAACAGCAGGCCTATTTGATCACTCCTAGTTCACAGGAAGTGTGTCCAGGCAACCCTGATTTTAGGCCATTAAGGGGCAAGGGAGATTATTTTGGAGACTGTCTTGGGTTTCGCCCCTCATGGAAACATCCAGCCAGAGGTTATGATGAGTGTCTATATGAAAGATCATGAGGGCCATGTGGGAGTGTTTTGGTTTTAATTGTGGCCATTTGTTTGGTGTTTGGAAGAGATGACTGGGTCCACCTTTACATGAACTCTGGTGTGATTCCCCTTCGAGACTGAGTTCTGGAACTGAACTCAGAGAATTATTGCCATGAATTGTGTTGGGATTTTCGGAGGCCATGCATGAGAGTCCCCCTTGAAAACTGAGATCTAGGTGCAGGGTGGCTTTCAACAGAGCACTGGGAATGACAGCCAAGATATCACGTGATTTTATTCTGAAAGACTTGTCAGCCATATTTGAGAGTCAAAACACACATGGACCTCATTGTAGACCTCAATGGGACTGGCTTCATGTGACCATTTGGCCACTTTTTGAGAAGCCTTGCCTGTGAGAATTCTCCAAAGCTTTCATTGAAATGTGCTTCCTCTACATTTAATGGTTCTGGAGTGAATTTTAACCCACAGTGCCTCCAACATCATCATTGAAAAATGGCTACAAAAATACCATAAAATTTTTGAAATTCCCATGACCAGGTGGCAATGGAGGACCTTTGGATGTCCTGTTGCTGATCATGAGTATACCAGACAGTGCTTTGATTGACTCGGTTTCATGAAAATCGTGTAGAACAGAGATGCCAATAAGTTGGAGCCTGCTGAGTAGTGGGCCTAGAGCCGTGGTGGTCAGGTGTGTGATAAAACATCTGTGGTGGGGCCTGTGGATCTTCCATTGGCTTCCAAATGGCTTGTGACTGACATGGTGCAGCAAGCAGTCCCTTCTATATAAAGGCATCTTGTAATACTGAGAGATTTCAGGGCAATGTTCAGAATCAAGTTGCTATGGTCAATGGGGCAATATATGTGGGCTAGAAGTATGTTTGGTGCATTCTCCTGCAGAAACTGACCCACCACATGTGACAGAACTCCCTCCAGCACTGTGACCCACTAGAACTCCTTGTATTTTTGAATCAAATAGCAAACTCCCAGTGTAGCAGCAAGAAACACCATGAAATTTGGAGGATGACCAAATGGCTTCACAGTCCACATGGGGAGACACTTAGTCCCCAGTGGTCACAGTTTACCTACAAAGAGCAAATTCAGCACTGCTGCCTCATCTTCACTGGAAAATAAGAAACCATGTCCTCCAGGTCACATAGATGTAGACCCAGCTTTGATGGTCTCACTACAAATGAAGCTAAAGCTCCAGAAAACAACATATTTTTCAGGTGCCCAACCTCAGAGGCAGTTCTTCAAGAAGTCTTTAGGCCAGCAGAGCTCCATGTTTGTGGAGTGTTTACCCTATCCCTTACTTTTGGGAACTCCTCTACCACCTCCAGTGTTGTGAACTACTGAGCATATTCCATTCCAGATATGTATTCACAGATTTTCTAACACTTCTCTTCTAATTGTGTCTTACTTGGGGCAAAAGTAATGTCAAGCCATAGTTCTTGATGAGAGTGGGAACATTTTTGTGTAGCACATATTTGCATACACATTGGATTCATTTTCCAATTTTCCATTTGAAATACTGAATCCCTGACTCTAACCCCTACCCTACTAGACTCTGACTACTAATCGTAATATCATGGAAAATAATAACCCAATCAGAATAGAAATACAAGCAGTTAAGAGGAGGCATGTTTGGTATTCTTGGACTTGCCTTTTGCATTATATAGGGTAGGAGTTATAAATCTAGTCAATTTTTTTGTTGAAATAGTTCTCCATGTGTTTTTAAAGTTAACAAACATGTGAATTTATGTCTCCCTTTCTCTGTAGCCTAGTCAGCAAATGTATTTTTATATGCATATATAGAATCCTACCTAGTATCACACGTACATTTTTGTGAGGTGGCTGACTTTGCAGATACAAATTGTGAGAAGATATCACTCCTCCTAAATGCTGTTGAAACTGAAAATTCAACCTATGGCTGAGCCTCCTATTTGAACAACATTATACATAAATCCATGTTCAGTAAAATTAATATTTTTGGATCTCTGGATGATATGTATTTCACGATAAATTTCGGTTGGCATACATAATGCTACATTGTAATGTCTCTCTGTGTATATATATATATATATATATATATATACTCTCAAGATTTTTCAAAATATGAAATATATGTGCCTTATTGTGCACTCCCCAAATTCATTCATATCATGAATGTGGATTTATAATCAACTTTTCAAAAGATAATTCTCAGAAATATTCATCAACCTGAAATACATATTGGTTGCCTAGTACTGAAAACTATCTTCAGTAAATGGTGCATACAAAACCTAATATTTCGACATTGCAAGTTGGCCGCGAATACAGTGCATCACACCCAGTGTACCACGCCACATTGCAGGTGAATAACGAGTTAGAATGACAAAAGGCTATCTTGTTAGGATCTTACAGAAAAATGGGTGTGCACCGAAACCTAAAAGAATGATTTCCACCAACGAGGTCCGGTAATTGAGTCTCAAACGCGAGCCAAATATGCAACCGGAGATCTGGGCTTACTGATCCGTGCGGCCCGCCCCGTGGCTACAGACGTCGGGGCACCACCGAGAAGCGACTAGCATCCAGGGAGAAACGTTGCTGCAGATTCTGTGGAATCCTGCCGGCTGACCCCCCACTGAGCCCCAGGCGGAGTTCGGGATCTCAGTCAGGAAAGGAAGCGCTACAGTTCTATCCCCCACAACGGAAACTCCACCAAGGAAACCAACGGCAACCATCGTGGAGAGCTGAAGTAACCACCGCCACTCTCCGACAGATTGCAACAATAAAACAGTTGTGTGTTTTCCGCTCATCTCCCATACAGTAGGATATTTGCATAAAATCTTTCCTAAGCTTTCCAGGGGAGGGATTATCAGAGAGAGCCTGAATAAAGATGGGGGGGAAAACTAGAGGCACCTGACCTTCTACTCCCCCTCCCATCAGTGGTGAAAACAAAATCTGTCTAGCCAGCGATGGGGAAGGGGCAAACGGAAAAAATAAAAAACAATAGAGTGCTGGGGTTTCCAATAGACAAAATCCACACCCAAGAAACGGCAGGCCAGAGTACAGTTTGAGCTGCCGAGGGCATTACTCAGGGGAAAACTGGTGTAGCAGGAGAAACCAGGACTAGCAGGAGAAACCAGGGGACTAGAGGCCAGGCCCGCGTGACTGGGCGCCTGGAGAATGCTCGCCCGCTGGCAACAGCCGGCCCGCTGCAGGTGCGACTGGACGGCTGGAGACCGCCTGCCCACCAGCGACCAATCACCTGCCATATGCCCACCCTAATGGGTGGCTAGAGATCGCACAACCGCCGGTGACAGCCCACCCGCTGACTGCGTGACTGGACAGCTTGTGACCGCCTGCACACCCGCGACCAGGAGCTGAAAACAAACAGAGACAGTACAGTCCCACACCCCCATGCGAACACCCGGGCAAAGAGCCTGGGGCCCACCATAGCAGAGATGTGACATCACTGGAGCTCGGCCGTTGGAATTCCTTCCCAGTGGAATCCACTTTAGCATGCACAGTCTACCAACACAAAGGAGCTGCAATAGAGATATATAAAACCAAAACAAATATATAGAAGAGAGCAGAAACACAGCAATCAAACGGAGCTGGAAAGTAATGTGAACTTCATGAAAAAACAAGGGAAAAAGGTGTACAAATAATGCCGGACAACTTAATTCTACAGGAGGACCTAGAATCATCAGAAACAGGGATAGGGAAAAAACTCAATGCATCCCTAACTCAGATGGAAAGAAATATTAGAGAAGACATGAGGCAGCAAGTCCAAGCAATAAAAGAATATTTTGAAAATGAATTAAACAAACAAATTCAAATGGCAAAGAAGGAGCTTTACCAAAAGACAGAGTTCTTAAAAAAATCAAACAGTAATCCTAGGAATGCAGAAAAATATAAACCACATTAAAAACTCAAACGAGAATATTGTAAATAGACTAGATTAAGTAGAAGTCAGAAGATCAGATAATGAAGACAAAGTTTATCAACTTGAAAAGAATATAGTCAACACAGAAAAGATGCTTATATCCCATGAGCAATCTATGTAAGAGATATGGGATGTCATAAAAAAACAAATTTGAGAGTCATCAGGATAGAAGAAGCCATAGAGATTCAAACCAAAGGAATGGACAACATATTAAATGAAATAATTCTAGAAAACTTCCCAGAGATAAAAGATGGAATGGATTGCCAAATCCTTGAAGCCTACATGACCTCAAACATTCAAAACCATAATAGACCAACTCCAAGACATAGAATTATCAAGATAGCTAACATACAGAACAAGGAGAGAATATTAAAAGCTAAAAGAGAAATGAGGCAGATTACATTCTGGGGTAAACCAATTAGGTTAACGACTGATTTTTCATCACAAACTTTGAAAGCGAGTAGATCCTGGAACAACGTATTTCAAACGCTGAAAAATAATGGATTCCAACCAAGAGTACTGTATCCATCAAAATTAAGTTTGGGATTTGACAATGAAATTAGTGTCTTTCACGATAAACAAAAGCTAAAAGAATTTGCAGAAAGAACACCAGCACTGCAAAGCATTTGAGCAAAATACTAGAAGAAGAGGAATTGAAAAATAGTGCCCCAAACTAACAGCAGGAGGTATCTCAGTAAAGGGGGAGGAAAATAACCAAAAAGTAAAAACTAGCCAAACTAAAAATAAATAAATAAATAAACATGAATGAAAGTAAAAATCATATTTCAATTGTAACCTTAAATGTTAATGGCATAAACTCACCAATCAAGAGACATAGGTTAGTAACCTGAATCAAAAAAACAAATCCTACAGTCTGCTGCCTTCAGGAGACTCATATGATAGGTAAAGACATACACAGGCTGAAAGTAAAAGGTTGGGATAAATCATACCACTCACATGGCCCTCGGAAGCAAGCAGGAGTAGCCATACTCATATCAAATAAACTCAATTTCAAACCTACGTTAATAAAAAGGGATAACGAAGGACACTATGTACTGTTAAAAGGAACCATCCACCAACAAGACATAACAATTATCAATTTGTATGCACCAAACAATTGAGCTGCAACGCTCATGAAACAAACTCTCCTCAAGTTAAAGAGTCAAATAGACTACAACACAATAACTACGGGTGACTTCAACACACTGATCTCGCCATTAGAAAGATCCTCTAGACAAAAACTGAATAAAGAAACTATGGAATTCAACAGCACAATAAATCACCTAGGCTTAACCAACATATATAGAATATATCAACCATCCTCAAGTGGATACACGTTCTTCTCAGCAACACAAGGATCCTACTCAAAGATAGTTCATATATTATGCCATAGGGCAACCCTTAGTAAATATAAAGGCTTGGAGATAATACTATGCACCATATCTGATCATATTGGAATTAAACTGGAAATAAATGATAAAAGAAGGAAGGAAAAATCCTACATCATATGGAAAAATGAACAATATTCTACTGAATGATCAATGGGTTACAGAAGACATAGAGGAGGATATAAAAAATTCTTATAGACAAATGACAATACAGACACAACATACTGGAATCTATGGGACACAATGAAAGCAGTTTTAAGAGGGAAATTCATTTCTTGGAGTTCTTTCCAAAAAAAATAAAATAAAATAAAATAAATGAACTCACACTACACCTCAAAAACCTAGAAAAAGAAAAGAAAAACAACAGCAAATGTAGTAGAAGACAAGAAATAATTAAAATTAGAGCAGAAATCAACGAAATTGAAACAAAAAAAAAACATTGAAAAAATTGATAAAACTAAAAGTTGGTTCTTTGAAAACATAAATAAGATCGACAGGCCCTTAGCCATGCTAAAAAAGAGAAGAAGAATGAGAACTCAAATTACTAACATACGGCATGAAAAAGGCATTATCACAACAGACACTACAGAAATACAGAAGATAATTAGAAAGTATTTTGAAACCCTATATTCAAATGAAATAGAAGATAGTGAAGATATCAATAAATTTCTTAAGTCATACGATGTGCCAAGATTGAGTCAGGAAGACACACACAATTTAAACAGACCAATAACAAAGGAAGAAATACAAGAAGCCATCAAAAGACTACGAACCAAAAAAAGCCCTGGAGCGGATGGGTATAGAGCGGAGCTCTACAAAACCTTAGAAGAAGAATTAATACCAATACTTTTCAAGCTATTTCAAGAAATAGAAAATGAAGGTGCTCTTTCAAATTCATTCTATGAGGCCAAAATCACCCTGATCCCGAAAGCAGACAAAAACACTTCAAAGAAAGAAAACTACAGACCAATATCTCTAATAAACTAGGATGCAAAAATTCTCAATAAAATCCTGGTGAATGTAATACAAAAGCATATCAAAAAATTGTGCACCATGATCAAGTAGGATTCATCCCAGGGATGCAAGGCTAGTTCAATATACGGAAATCCATAAATGCTATTCACCACATCAATAGACTTAAAGACAAGAACCATATGATCATCTTGATAGATGCAGAAAAAACATTCGACAAAGTTCAGCCTCCCTTTATGTTCAAAACACTAGAAAAACTAGGGATAACAGGAACTTACCTCAACATTGAAAAGCTATATATGCTAAACCTCAGTCTAGCATCATCGTAAATGGAGAAAAACTGAAGGCATTCCCTCTAAAATCTGGAACAAGACAGGGATGCCCTCTATCACCACTTCTATTCGATTTAGTTCTTGAAATACTAGCCAGAGCAATTAGACAGACAAAAGAAATTAAAGACATGAAAATAGGAAAAGAAGAACTTAAATTATCGCTATTTGCAGATGACATGATAATATATTTAACAGACTCAAAAGGGTCTACAAACAACTGCTAGAGTTAATAAATGAATTCAGCAAAGTGGCAAGATATAAAGTCAACACGCATTAATCAAAGGCATTCCTGTATATCAGCAGAAAAACTTCTGAAATGGAAATGAGGAAAACCACTCCATTCACTATATCCAAAAAGAATATAAGATACTTGGGAATCATCCTAACGAAAGAGGTGAAAGATTTATATAATGAAAACTACAGAACCCTAAAGAGAGAGATAGAAAAAGATCTTAGAAGATGGAAAAATGTACTTTGTTCATGGATAGGCAGAACTAACATCATCAAAATGTTGATATTACCCAAAGTTCTCTACAGGTTTAAATCGGTGCCAATAAATATCCCAACGGCATTTATTGTAGAAATGATAAAGCAATCATGAAATTCATATGGAAAAACAAAAGACCCTGAATACCAAAAGCAATTCTAAGCAGGAAGTGTGAATCTGGAGGTATAGTGATACAAGAGTTCAAACTGTACTACAAAGCAATAGTAATAAAAACATCGTGGTACTGGTACCAAAACAGGCAGCTGGACCAATGGTATAGAATAGAGGACACAGAAACCAATCCACAAAATTACAACTTTCTTATATTTGATAAAGGGGCTAAAAACATGCAATGGAGGAAAGATAGCATCTTCAACAAATGGTGCTGGGAAAATTGGAAATCCATATGCAACAAAATGAAACTGAATCCCTTTCTCTCACCATGCACAAAAGTTAACTCAAAATGGATCCAGGAGCTAGATATCAAATCAGAGACACTGCGTCTAATAGAAGAAAAAGTTGGCTACGATCTACATACTGTGGGGTCGGGCTCCACATTCTTTAATAGGATGCCCATAGCCAAAGAGTTAATAACAAGAATAAACAAATGGGACTCACTTAAACTAATTTGTTTTTTCTCAGCAAGAGAAACAATAAGAGAGGTAAATAGAGAGCCTACATCCTGGGAACAAATTTTTACCCCTCACACTTCAGATAGAGCCCTAATATCCAGAATATACAAAGAACTCAAAAAAATTAAACAATAACATAACAAATAACCCAATCAACAAATGGGCCAAGGACCTGAACAGACACTTCACAGAGGAGGACATTCAATCAATGAACAAGTACATGAAAAAATGCTCACTATCTCTAGCAGTCAGAGAAATGCAAATCAAAACCACCCTATGATACCATCTCACTCCAGTAAGATCGGCAGCCATTATGAAGTCAAACAAAATATGTGTTGGTGAGAATGTGGGGAAAAGGTTACACTTGTACACTGCTGGTGGGACTGCAAATTGGTGAGGCCAATTTGGAAAGTACTATGGTGATACCTGGGAAAGCTGGGAATGGATCCACCATTTGACCCAGCTATCACCCTTCTCGGACTATTTCCTGAGGATCTTAAAAGAGCGTACTGTAGAGATACTGCCACATCAATGATCATAGCTGCACAATTCACAATAGCTAGACTGTGGAACGAACCTAGATGCCCTTCAATAAATGAATGGATAAAAAAAATGTGGCTTTTATACAAAATGGAGTATTACTCTTCATTAAAAAATGACAAAATCATAGAATTTGCATGGAAATGGATGGCATTAGAGCAGATTATGCTAGGCGAAGCTAGCCAATCCTTAAAAAAACAAATGCCAAATGTCTTCTTTGATATTAAAAGACCAACTAAGAACAGAACATCGAGGAAGAGCATGAGGAAAAGTTTATCATTAAACAAAGACGAGTTGGGGGAGAGAAAGGGAGAGAGAAGGGAAAGCATATGGAAATAGTAGGAGACCCTCAATGTTACACAAAATTACATATAAGAGGATTTGAGGGGAAATGGGGGGGAAACAATGGAGAGAATTGAACAACAGCAGATGAGGTAGAGAGGGAAGATGGGAGGGGAGGGGAGCGGGGATAGTGGGGGATAGGAAAGGTCGCAGAATACAACAGTCACTAATATGCTATTATTCAAAAATGTGAATGTGTAACCAATGTGATTCTGAAATTCATATTTGTGGAAAAAATGGGAGTTCATAACCCATTTGAGTGAAATGTATCAAAGATGATATATCATGAGCTTTGTAATGTTTGGAACAACCAATGGAAATAAATAAATAAATAACGGTTTAAAATTGAGTGGGAAGAAATCAGCTAAAAATGGGTTGAGATGCATTCATTTTGCTAAGCAGAAACTTTGTTTCGTTTAGTTGTAACTATCACAAATTTATTTTACCAGGAAATTGGCTTTTGAAAATGCACATAAATTGAGATTAAAGGATAATTCACCTACCTTCATGAAAAATTCATAGCATTTTCTATATTTTTCATATTTCATTTTTTTCGTGAATATTTTGTCATGGACCAGGTCTAGTCTTAGGCTATTCTTCCAGAATACTACCTCATCTGACAAATTCGTACAATGTGTTGGATTGTTGTTTTCACCTTTTATTTAATAGTTTCTAGCTGATAATGTGTATTTTCTTTATCTTTATTTGCACATATATACCCAACAATATCTTTGCATTTTATGTTTTACTGGGGAAGAGACTCATCAAAAGCTCTTTGTTATATGTATCAACAATCAGACATTTAGAGCACACAATTATTCTTAATTTTGCATGAAAATATCTTTGTACTATTTTCTTATACAGATTTAGAATTATTAATAATGTCCCTACTGTAATAAGTAATTACTTACAAGAAGAATTAAACAATTGACTTTATATCAATTATGAATATGAAAAGTACTAAAATAAGCATTTGGCAATTAATACACAATTGATAGAAATTGAAATCACAAGAAAGCCTTTAAAATGTCAGTGCATATGGTCCTTAAATAATAGGTTATTCAAAAAACTTTTTCTAATTCATAAGTTTTAATATGCCGTATTATAGCTTAATGTGATATAAAACCTTAAATTATCAGTATTGATAAAAAGAATGATACCTGTTTATTTAAATATGTTTATTTGATTTTCACTGTAAGATGTTAATTCTGGAAGGCTTGAGAATTAAGAAAGTTTTGGTCTATATTATTTTTAACAGGCTAATCAAAGTACTTTTAAATGTATATGTATGTATATATATATAATATGTAATGCATATGCATGAATATAGATACATATGTATAAAAATTTATTTTAATATATCTATCAGGTAATTATAATTATTAAATTTTCTCAAGAAAAGAACAATGACTATAAAAAACAGTCTTAAATTTAAATTTCATAGCATACTACTGTTTGTAATGACATGAGAGAAAAACAGATATGAAAGGAAAACGAAAAAGCAAGAGAGAGAAGGGGGAAAATGAGGAAGAAAGTGAGTAAAGATGAGGGAGAGGCATGTTCGATGTAAAGATAAAAGTGGAGGGGCTGGGTTTGTGGTTCAGTGGTAACATGCTTTTCTAGCATGTGTGGGACACTGGGTTCTATTCTAAGCACCACATACAAATAAACAAAATGAAGGTCAATCAAAACTGAAAAAATTAAAAATAAAAAAGTAGAAATATTAGCAAAACTCCAAGCTTTTATGAATGTTAAATTAAAAAATTATGTTACATAGCCTTATGTAATTTCTAGACTATCCAAAAGAGTCATTAAATGTTAGATTATTAGTGCGATAACTAAAAATCCATTGCTCTTTCCTCAACATTCTGTGGCATGCTAGTGGTAAAATAAATTCTATTATAACACCAAAAAAAAAAAAATCTAATATTTCTATAGTAACTGACCCAGTTTAATATCAAGGCTAGTAGATTCCTATGGGACATGATGTGTATTTTGACATTCATTTTTATTCAACACTGGAACATTACTATTTCTTCAGTTTATGCACATCATAGGATATATATTTCATCCACAATTTCGCTAATTTATACGCATTTGTTTCACTTTCAGTCACTTCCTGCTTCAGAACACATGTATTTCTCTATGTTTCTTGACTGCTCTTTTCATGAGACTTCTTTCCAAACTCATTATTTTCGATTTCCATTATCACATTTGAAGCAAAACTCACACACCCGTCATGATAAACCAAACCCTAAAATTACCATTAGATGTACAACTAGCTGGAATGAATGATTGTATATCAATATAAGATTTCTTACTTAGTTTCAGATATCAATTAAATCCATTATTTAAAGTGGAACCAGTTATATTATTTATTCACAGTATGGTCTTTTCATGCATTATCTCTATATTCATAGACACAGGATACACCTCTTTGTACCCCCAATACTAATTTATACGTCTTCAAAATATTGCTCCCAGAAATGGTGGAAGAAATGCACATGTCACCTGATTTACATATACATTTTATCACAGTAATATTCTGGACACAAAACGCAAAGGTCACACTTATGATTTTACCAAACCTAAATGGAAAGTGAACATGGATTACTAAAAACTTCCATGTCCAGTTTGCCTAATGCTCTCAAATGTGAATCCTATTCTTGACTACATATTTGTTTCTTCCTAAGATTATATATTCAACCTCAAGCCCGTTGAGAATGTCTAATCTTATCACTCACTTTTTCATTTGCCTGATTTCCTAATGTCTCTATTGATATCTGCTTTCCTACATATTTTCCCCAGATTATCATTGTGACTGACTCTTCACATGTGCTCACATTTACATTCAATCTCTACCAGAAACCCTATTGCAAAAGAACTTTTGGTCCAAATCCTATACTCACTCTTAGTTCTAAACCTACAGACTATCTTTCTAATAATACCGACTATCCCTTTTTGACTAGAAGTTCTCTTTGACATTCCATCATTCAAGGTACAAAGTCCTATGCCATTGAACATTGATTTATCTGAGACATTTCTGCAGAACATAATTCAAAGCTAAGTATCCCAATCAAGGGCCCAATGCCCTTCTGGGCTTCAAATCTTACCTAGATTTCTGTTTTCATTCTTATATTTCACTTTTACATTCTTGTAAATATTACAGGTTCCCAATACCATTATTCATGCCGTGGAATGTTTCTTAACCCAAATTGAACTTTTATTAACCGTAACCATACACTCTTCCCTGAATCAAACTTTACAGAAGAGCAGGGACAGAGTTGCTTTTACAATACAGGAATGTAGGGGTTCTTAAACCTGCTGAGATCCTCAAAGGTCCATGCAGAAATGATCCCTGGAGAAGACGTAGGCAGCTATGAAGGAGTTGAGATAGCAAAAGTCATCTTGCATGGCAAACCCCCTTGTCAGGATGAAGGGATGTGTCTGAATCAGTCTCTCTATCTAAATGTAGAGAAGATGGACTAAACCAGTCCTGTGTGGGGAGATGTTCCCAGGCGCCTATGTTTGTTATACCATTCTATCTTGTGAACTTGTCACCGAAAGTAGGGGCAGCCTCTATCTCATGGGACCCTTGGAAGCAAATGTTAAAACAAAGTGATTGCCAAGGTAGTGACCTCATACATTTCCTGAAGAAAGTGACCTACCTCACTTCCTTGGTGATGTAACTCTCTGAACTTGGGATCCAAGATGCCAGGCTGCCAGAGCCACTCCCAGTCCCAATCCCAGTGGGCTCACTTGTTTGGATGTACCAAGGACAGAGTCAGTATTTCTTGGTATCTACTGATGTGAGGATTGCCAAATGCCAGGACAGATCTGAAGAGGGGCCTTTCCTGAGAAAGCAGGTAGTGGCTCACCGCTGGCTCCTGAGAACTTCACAGAGTTTGCAAAGGAGACAGATCTGAGACAGGACAGGACATTTCATTGGAACATAATACGGCCCAACAGACAGAGGACACTCCAGATAGTCAGAGACCTACTTGCGGGAAGGAGATGCCTTTGTGAGTGTGAGTGTCAGTTTGTGGTTTTGTCTCATGATCTGAGAATAGGTAGGAAAGACAGTTTGTTTGGTTTGGAATGGACTGTTTCTAGTAAGTCTTTTGACAAGGTGAGTGATTCTATGCCTGTGTATCCCACTGTGTCCGTGGTTGTAGACATTAGAAAAGAGAATGCATCAATGGATATGTCCTGTCTTGTAGAAAGCTTCCCAGCATTCATCCTTCCCAATTTATGAATGAACTGCAGCTTGCCTTATGGAGGGACAACACCTACTATCTTCCTAAGTTCCTGTTTTCTTCCTGAATTCTGGCAACTCTGCAGAATAGGCTCATGGTTTTGTGTCCAAGATATGTACCACCTCCAAGCTCTGTTACATGGCCATGTACTGGATAGCAGTAAGGAATGGCGAGCATCTCAGAAAACTCAGATATCAGTGTGACCAGGAAATTCTCAGTGGAGAAACCCTGCTTTGGGCCATTCTCTTACCTATGTTTCTGTTGCCCTGAATGTCAGGAAGGTCTTTGCCTCAGGCCACCCCTTTGTGAAGCCTGAAGAAAACAGTTTTCAAATGAAAACGAATGGTCATCACCTGTGGCTCTTTGCTTAGTTTCTTTGGAAATGGATGTGTCTTAATCAGACTCTTGGACCTGTGTGAGGTTGTGGCTTAGATTCTCAGCACCTGATGGATCTAAAGAAAGATCCCATGTGTGCATCCAAACCAAAATGGCAAAAAGATCAGTTATGGTGGATGAAGTGTCTTGCCTTCCTTTGTTATGTTCCTGACCTACATCAAGTGAGAATAGGGATCATTTGGTTCAAATGAAATCTTCAAAGCCCTAAAGAAGTGCTTGGGTTTTCTCATTATTCCAAATCACATAAAGAATCTATACCTGACAGGCAGTAGGCTTCAAAATGGAGAAGCAGAGCAGTATTAACTGCAGTCCTATTTTATCACTCCTGGTTCAAATGCAGGGTGTCCAGGCCCCCATGACGTTAAGCAAATGAGGGGTAAGAGAGCTTATTTTGGACACTAACACATACCCCACTAGACTCTGACTACTAATCCTAACATGATGGAGAATAATAACCAAAACAGAATAGAAATACAAGCAGTTCAGAGGAGTCATGTTGTATAATTTTACTTGCCTTTTGCATTATATAGGGTAGGAATTATAAATCTACTCAATTTTTAATTAAAACAGTTCTCCATGTGTTTTTAAAGTTAACAAATATGTGAATTCCTCTCTCCCTTTCTCTGTGGCCTATTCAGCACATGTGTTTTTATATGCACATATAGAATCCTACCTGGTATCACATGTATATACTTGAGAGGTTGCTGACTTGGCAGATGCAAATTGTGAGAAGAGATCACTCCTCTTAATGCTGTTGGAACTGAAAATTCAAACTATTGGTGACCTTTCTAGCTGAACAAAATTATATATAAATCCATGTTCAGTAAAAAGTATATTTTGGGATGTGTGGATTATATATATTTCGTAATAAATTTCGATTGGCCTATATATTGCTACTTTTTAATGTCTGTGTGAGTGTGTGTGTGTGTATATATATAGGCATATGTATATATATGTATCTATATATATATATCTATATATCTATATATCTATATATCTATCTATATCTATATCTATATCTATCTATCTATCTATCTATCTATCTATCTATATATATATATATATATATACACACTCTCCAGATTTTTGAAAATATGAAATATATGTGTCTTATTATACACTCCCAAAATTTATTCATGTTCATGTATGTGGATTTATTATCAACTTTTCACAAGATTATTCTCAGAAATATTCATCCACCTGAAATACATATTTGTTTCCTAGTACTGAAAACTAACTTCAGTGAATGATGCATACAAATCCTAATATTTCTACAGTTACTGACCAAGTTTAACATCAATGCAAGTAGATTCCTATGGGACATGATATGTATTTTGACGTTCATTTGTATTCAACACTGGTACATTACTATTTCTTCAGTTTATGCACATCATGGGATATATATTTCATCCACAAGTTCGCTAATTTATATCAATTTGTTTCACTTTCAATTACTTCCTGCTTCAGAACACATGTATTCCTCCATGTTTCTTGACTAGTCTCTTCATGAGACTTCTTACAAACACATTATTTTCGATTTCCATAATTACTTTTGAAGCAAAACTCACACACCCTTAATGACAAACCATAACCCTCATATTACCATTAGATGTATAACTGATAGGAATGAATGACAGTGTATCAATATAAGATTTCTTATATATTTTAAGATATCAATTTAATCCATTATTTAAAGTGGAATCAGTTATATTATTTATTCACAGTATCATCTATTCATGCATTATCTCTATATTCATACACACAGGGTACACCTCTTTGTACCCGCAATACTAATTTATACATCTTCAAAATATTGCTCCCTGAAATGGTGGAAAAAATACTTATGTCACCTGATCTACGTATACATTTTATCACAGTACTATTTTGGATACAAAATGCAAAGATCACACATATGTTTGTACAAAAGCCTAAATTGAATGGGAGCATGGATTACTAAAAACATTGATGTCGAGGTTGCCTAATTCTCTCAAATGTCCATCCTATTAGTGACTACATATTTGTTTCTTCGAAGATTATATAGTCAACATCAACCCTGTTAAAATTTCTAATCCTATCACTCACTTTATACTTTGCCTGATTTCCTACTGTCTCTATTGATGTTTCCTTTCCTACATATTTTCCCCAGTTTACCTATGTGACTGACTCTTCACATGTGCTGACATTGACATTCATTCTATTACCAAAACCCTATTGATAAAGAACTTTTGGTCCATATCCTGTATTCACACTTTTTGCAAAACCTACCGACTATCTTCCTAATCCTATGGACTATCCCTGTTTGAGTGGATGTTCTTTTCTACAATCTATCATCCAAGGTACAAGGTCCTATGTCATTGATAATCAATTTATCTGAGACATCACTGCAGAACGTAATTCAAAGCTAAGTATCCAAATCAAAGGCCCAATGCCAATATGGACATTAAATCTTACTACATTTCTGTTTTCATACATATTTTTCAACTCTATGTTCTTATATATATCACAGATTCCCAATACCATTATTCATCCAGCAAAATGATTCCTAACCCAAAACAAACATGTAATTAACCCTAACCATAAACTGTTCCCTCAATCTACATTTACAAAAGAGCAGGGACAGAGTTGGTCTTACAATACAGGAAAGTAGGGGATTGTCCACCTGCTGAGAACCTCAAAGGTCCATGCAGAATTGATCCCTGGAGAAGATGTAGGCAGGTATGAAGGTCCTGAGAAATCAAAAGTCATATTCCATCCCAAACAACCTGGTCAGGATGAAGGCTTTTGTCTGAATCAGCCTCTCTCTTCTTAATCTAGAGAAGATGGACCAAATGAGGCCTGTGTGGAGAGCTGTTCCCAGGTGCCTATGGTTGATATACCATTCTAACTTGTGAAAGTGTCACAGAAATACGGTCAGCCTACATGTCATGGGACACTTGGATGCATGTGTTAGGACAAACTGGTTGCCAAGGCAGTAACCTCATTCAGTTCCTGAAAGAAGTTACCTCACCTCACTTTTTTGTTCATGGCACTTTCTGAACTTGGGATCCAGGAAGCCAGGCACCTAGAGCCTGTCTCAGTCCCAGACCTAGTGGTCTCACTTGTTTGATATAACAAGGACAGAGTCAGTCTTTCTTGGTATCTACTGATGTGAGAATGGACAAATGACAGGAAAGCTCTTAAGAGGGGCCTTTCCTGAGAAAGAAGGCAGTGGCTAACTGCTGGCTCCTGACAACTTCACAGAATTGGCCATGGACACCAGATGTGAGATAGGAGAGGCCATTTCGGGGGAACATAGTATGGCCTATCAGTCAGAGGACACTCCGGATAGTCACAAACCTACTTGGAGGAAGGAGGTGCTTATCTGGCTGGGGGTGTGGGTTTGTGGTTTTTTTCTCATGCTCTGAGAATATGTCTGAAAGGCGGTTTGTTTGGTTTGGAGTAAGGTGTTTCCAGAAAGTTGTATGAAAAGGCGAGTGTTTCTATGTCTGTGTATCTCACTGTGTCAGTGGTTGTAGACATTAGCAAAGAGAATGCATCAATGGATGAGTCTTGTCTAGTAGAAAGCTTCCCAGCATTCATCCTTCCCAATTTATGAATGGACTGCGGCTTGCCTTATGGATCGGCAACACCTGCTATCTTCCTAAGTTACTGTTTGCTTCCTGAATTCTGGCCACTCTCCAGAATAGGCTCATGGTTTTGTGTCCAAGATATGTACCACCTCCAAGCTCTGTGACACGGCCATGTATTGGTTAAATGAAGGGCATGGCGAGCATCTCAGAAAACTCAGATATCAGTGTGACCAGTAAAGACTCATTGGAGAAACCATGCTTTGGGCCTTTTCCTTACCTAATGTTCTGTTGCCCTGAATGTCAGGAAAGTCTTTGCCTCAGGCCACCCTTTTTGAAGCCTGAAGAAAAGTTTTCAACTGCAAATGAAGGGGCATCAACTGTGGCTCTTTGCTTAATTGCTTTGGAAAGGGATATGTCTTAATCAGCCTCTTGGCCTTGTGTAATTCTGTGGCTTAGATTCTCTGCACCTGATGGATCTAAAGAGAGATCCCATGTATGCACCCAAAAGCAAAATGTCCAAAAGAGCAATCATTGTGAATGAAGTCTCTCTCCTTCTGTGGTAAGGTTCCTGACCTCCATTAAGTGAGAATAGGCCTCCTTTGGGTCAAATAAGTTCTTCAAAGCCCTGCAGATTCTAGCCCATAGGTGATTGGGTTTTCTCATGACTCCAATTCACATGAAGAATCTAAATCCCACCATCAGTAGGCCTCAAATTTAAGAAGCAGAGCAAAATAAACGGCAGGCCTATTTGATCACTCTTAGTTCACAGGAAGGGTGTCCAGGCCACCCTGACTTTAGGCAAATGAGGGTCAAGGAAGCTTATTTTGGACACTGTCTTGGGCTGCACCCTTCACGGAAACCTCCAGCCAGAGGTTATGATGAGTGTCTGTATGGAAGAAAATGAGGGCCATGTGGGAGTGTTTTGGTTTTAATTGTAGTCATTTTTGTGGCGGTTTTTGGAGATTACATGGTCCACCTTGGCTTGAACTTTGGTGGGATTCTGCATAAAGACTGAGTTCTCGTACTGAACTCAGAGAAGTATTGCCATGAATAATGTTGGAATTTTAGGAGGCCACGCATGAGAGTCGCCCTTGGAAACTGAGATCTAGGCCCAGGGTAGTTATTCACAGAGCACTGGAAATCTCAGCCAGGATATCACATGATTTTGTTTGAAAAACTTGGCAACCATTGTTGAGAGTCAAAACACACATGGACCTCACATTGTAGACCTCAATGTTCTTGGATTCATGTGACCTTTTGGCCACTCTTTGGGAAGTCTTTCCTGTGAGAGATCTCCAGATATTTCATTGAAATGAGCTTCCTCACCATTTAATAGTTCCAGAATGCCTCCAACTTCATCCTTGAAAAATGGCTAGGTCAATATATCATGAAATTTTTAAAATTCCCATGACAAGTTGGCACTGGAGATTCTTTGGATATCCTGTGGCCGATCATAAGAATAACAGTCAGTGCCTTGACTGACTGGTTTTCATAAAAATTGTGCAGAACAGTGATGCCAGGAAGTTGGAGCCTGCTGAGGAGTGGGCCTAGAGCATTGGTGGGCAGGTGTGTGATAAAACATCTGCGGTGTGGTCATGTGGATCTGCCTTTGGCTTCCAAATGGCTTGTGACTGATGTGGTGCAGCCAGCAGTCCCTTCAATGTAAAGGCATCTTTTTATATGCAGAGGTTTTAGGGAAATATTTAGAATCAGGTTGCTATGGTCAAGGGGGCAACTATGTGGGATATAAGCCTGTTAGGTGCATTCTCCTGCAGACCCTGACCCACCACACGTGATAGAACCCCCTCACGCACAGAGTAACAGTTGAATTCTTTGTATTTCGTGAAGCAAATACCAAAATCCCAGTGCAGCAGCAAGAAACACCAGAAAAAGTGGAGAATGACCAAATAGCTTCACAGGCCCATGTGGATACACTTAGCCCCTCGTGTCCACAGTTTACCTACAAAGAGAGTATTCAGCACTGCTGACTCATGTTCAGGGAAAATAAGAAACCATGTCCTCCAGGTCACATAGATGAAGACGCTGATTTGATGGTCTCACTACAAACGAAGCTGAAGCTCCCGACAACAACATATATTTCAAGTGCCCACCCTCAGAGGCAGTTTCTCAAGAAGTCTTTACGCCAGCAGAGCTCCATGTTTTTGGAATTATTACACTGTCCCTTACTTTTGGAATCTCCTCTACCTCCTCCAAGGTTGTGAACTCCTGAGCATATTCCATTCCAGATATTTATTCACAGATTTTCTAACTCTTCTCTTCTAATTGTGTCTTACTCTGCGTGATTGTAATGTCAAGGCATTGTTCTGGATGAGAGTGGGAAGATTTTTGTGTACCACATATTTACATACACATTGGATTCATTTTCCAATTTTCCTTTCAAAATACTGAATATCTCACACTAACACTTACCCTACTAGACTCTGACAACTAATCCTAATAAGATGGAGAAAAATAAACCAAAAAAAATAGAAATACAAGCAGTTCAGAGAAGGCATGGTGTATAGTGGAATTGCCTTTTGCATTATTTAGGGTAGGAGTTATAAACCTAGTCAATTATTTGTTAAAATATTTCTCCATGTGTTTTAAAGTTAACAAATATGTGAATTCCTGTTTCCCTGTCTCTGTAGTTTATTCAGCACATGTATTTTTACATGCAGTTATAGAATCTTACCTGATACCACACGTACATTTTTGTGAAGTGGCTGACTTGGCAGATACAAATTTTAAGAGATCACTCCTCCTAAACGCTTTAGAACTGAAAATTCAACCTATGCGTGAGCTTCCTAGTTGAACAACATTATACATAAATCCATGTTAAATAAAATAAATATTTTTGGATCTCTGGATGATATAAATTTCATGGTGAATTTCATATAGCATATATTATGCTATTTTTAATGTCTGTGTGTGTTTGTGTGTGTGTGTATATATATATATATATATATATATATATATATATATATATATATATATATATTCTCCAGATTTTTCAAAATATGAAATGTGTGTCTTATTATACACTCCCTTAACTCATTCATATTCAAGTATGTGGATTTATAATCAAATTTTCTCAAGAGTTTTCTCAAAATATTCATTCTCCTGATATACATATTTTTTTCTTAGTACTGAAAACTAACTTTAGTGAATGGTGCATACAAATCCTAATATTTCTACAGTAACTGACCTAGTTTAACATCAACGCAAGTAGATTCCTATGGGACATGATGTGTATTTGGATATTCATTTTATTCAACACTGGTACATTACTATTTCTTCAATTTATTCACATCATGGGATATATATTTCATCCACAAGTTCGCAAGTTTATAGGCATTTGTTTCACTTTCAATCATTTTCTTCTTCAGATCACATGTATTCCTCCATGTTTCTTGACTGGTCTTTTTATGAGACTTCTTTCCAAACACATTTATTTAGATTTCTATGATCACGTTTGAAGCAATACTCACACACCTTTCATGATAATCATAACCCTAATATTACATATAGATGTATTACTTGTTGGAATGAATGATATTATATCAATACAAGATTTCTTATAATAGTTCATATATTAATTCAATCCATTATTTAAAGTGGGAACAGTTAAATTATTTATTCAAAATGTGATCTATTCATGCATTATGTCTATATTCATGGACACAGGGTACACCTCTTTTACCCCCAATAGTAATTTATAGGTCTTGAAAACATTACTTCCAGAAATGCTTGAAGAAATGCTCATGTCATCTGATCGACATATACATTCTATGACAGTAATATTCTGGACAAAAAATGCAAAGGTCACACTTATGATTGTACCAAAGCCTAAAATGAAAGTGAACATGGATTACTAAAAGCATCCATGTCCAGGTTTCCTAATGCTCTCAAATGTCAATCCTAATGGTCACTGCATATTTGTTTCTTCTTAAGATTATATATTCAAACTCAACAGTGTACAAAATGTCTAATCCTATCACTCACTTTATACTTTGCCTGATTTTGTAAAGTCTCTATTATTATCTGCTTTTCTACATATTTTTCAAAGTTCATCATTGTGACTGAATTTTCATATGTGCTGACATTTACATTCACTCTCTAACTGAAACCCTATTACTAAAGAAATTTCCGTCCAAATCCTGTACTCACTCTTCTTCCTAAACCTACCGACTATCTACCTAATCGTACCGACTATCCCTTTTTGACTGAATGTTCTCTACCTCATTCAATCATCCAATGTACAAGGTCCTATGCCATTGTAAATGGATTAATCTGAGACATCTGTGCAGAACCTAATTCAACACTACGTATCCCAATCAAGGGCCTAATGCCCTTCTGGGCTTCAAATCCTAGATTTCTGTTTTCATACATATATTTTACCAATATAATTTAATAAATATCGCAGGTTCCCAATACCATTATTCATCGCGCAGAATGATTCCTAACCGAAATCGAACCTGTTATTACCCTAACCATCATCGCCTGGAGGTCATTCCTCAAAAAAAGGAAAAACCAACAAATAAATGAGCTCACACTTCATCTCAAAGCCCTAGAAAAGGATGAACAAAACAACAGCAAATGCAGCAGAAGGCAAGAAATAATTAAAATCAGAGCGGAAATCAACAAAATTGAAACAAAAGAAACTATTGAAAAAATCAACAAAACTAAAAGTTGGTTCTTCGAAAAAATAAACAAGATTGACAGACCCTTAGCCATGCTAACGAAGAGGAGAGAGAACTCAAATTACTAACATACAGGATGAAAAAGGCAATATCACAACAGATGCTACAGAAATTCAGAAGACAGTTAGAAATTATTTTGAAAACCTATATTCCAATAAAATAGAAGATAGTGAAGACATCAATAAATTTCTTAAGACATATGATTTGCCCAGACTGAGTCAGGAGGATACACACAATTTGAACAGACCAATACCAATGGATGAAATTGAAGAAGCAATCAAGAGACTACCCACCAAGAAAAGCCCGGGACCGGATGGGTATACAGCGGAGTTTTACAAAACTTTTAAAGAAGAATTAATACCAATACTTTTCAAGTTATTTCAGAAAATAGAAAAAGAGGGAGCTCTTCCAAATTCATTCTATGAGGCCAACATCACGTTGATTCCGAAACCAGACAAAGACACATCAAAGAAAGAAAACTTCAGAACAATAACCCTGATGAACCTAGATGCAAAAATCCTCAATAAAATTCTGGCGAATCGGATACAAAGGCACATCAAAAAAATTGTTCTCCAGGATCAAGTAGGATTCATCCCTGGGATGCAAGGATGGTTCAATATACGGAAATCAATAAATGTTATTCACCACATCAATAGACTTAAAGATAAGAACCATATGATCATCTCGATAGATGCAGAAAAAGCATTTGACAAGTACAGCATCCCTTGATGTTCGAAACATTAGAAAAACTAGGGATAACATGAAAATACCTTGACATTGTAAAAGCTATCTATGCTAAGCCTCAGGCTAGCATCATTCTGAATGGTGAAAAATTGAAGGCATTCCCTCTAAAATCTGGAACAATACAGGGATGCCCTCTATCACCACTTCTATTCAATATAGTTCTCGAAACACTGGCCAGAGCAATTAGACAGACGAAAGAAATTAAAGGCATAAAAATTGGAAAAGAAGAACTTAAATTATCATTATTTGCGGATGACATGATTTTATACATAGAAGACCAAAAAGGGTCTACAAAAAAACTACTAGAACTAATAAATGAATTCAGCAAAGTAGCAGGATATAAAATCAACACGCATAAATCAAAGGCATTCTTGTATATCAGCAACAAAACTTCTGAAATGGAAATGAGGAAAACCACTCCATTCACAATATCCTCAAAAAAAATAAAATACTTGGGAATCAACCTAACAAAAGAAGTGAAATATTTATACAATGAAAACTACAGAACCCTAAAGAGAGAAGTAGAAGAAGATCTTAGAAGATGGAAAAATATACCCTGTTCATGGATAGGCAGAACTAACATCATCAAAATGGCGATATTACCAAAAGTTCTATATAGGTTTAATGCAATGCCAATCAAAATTCCAAAGGCATTGCTTGTAGAAATAGATAAAGCAATCATGGAATTCATATGGAAAAATAAAAGACCCAGAATAGCAAAAGCAATTCTAAGCAGAAAGCGCGAATCAGGCGGTATAGCGATACCAGATTTCAAACTATATTACAGAGCAATAGTAACAAAGACAGCATGGTACTGGTACCAAAACAGGCGGGTGGACCAATGGTACAGAATAAAGGACACAGAAACCAATCCACAAAGTTACAACTATCTTATATTTGATAAAGGGGCTAAAAGCATGCAATGGAGGAAGGATAGAATCTTCAACAAATGGTGTTGGGAAAACTGGAAATCCATATGCAACAAAATGAAACTGAACCCCCTCCTCTCACCATGCACAAAAGTTAACTCAAAATGGATCAAAGACCTTGATATCAAATCAGAGACTCTGCGTCTGATAGAAGAAAAAGTTGGCTACGATCTACATATAGTGGGGTCGGGCTCCAAATTCCTTAATAGGACACCCATAGCACAGGAGTTAATAGCAAGAATCAACAAATGGGACTTGCTTAAACTAAAAAGTTTTTTCACAGCAAAAGAAACAATAAGAGAAGTAAATAGGGAGCCTACATCATGGGAACAAATATTTACTCCTCACACGTCAGATAGAGCCCTAATATCCAGAATATACAAAGAACTTAAAAAATTAGACAATAAGATGACAAATAACCCAATCAACAAATGGGCCAAGGACCTGAACAGAAACTTCTCCGAGGAGGACATACAATCAATCAACAAATACATGAAAAAATGCTCATCATCTCTAGCAGTCAGAGAAATGCAAATCAAAACCACCCTAAGATACCATCTCATTCCAGTAAGATTGGCAGCCATTATGAAGTCAAACAACAACAAGTGCTGGCGAGGATGTGGGGAAAAGGGTTCTCTTGTACATTGCTGGTGGGGCTGCAAATTGGTGCGGCCAATTTGGAAAGCAGTATGGAGATTCCTGGGAAAGCTGGGAATGGAACCAACATTTGACCCAGCTATTGCCCTTCTCGGACTATTCCCTGAAGACCTTAAAAGAGCGTATTACAGGGATACTGCCACATCGATGTTCATAGCAGCACAATTTACAATAGCTAGATTGTGGAACCAACCCAGATGCCCTTCAATGGATGAATGGATTAAAAAAATGTGGCATCTATACACCATGGAGTATTACGCAGCACTAAAAAATGACAAAATCTTGGAATTTGCAGGGAAATGGATGGCACTAGAGCAGATTATGCTTAGTGAAGCTAGCCAATCCCTAAAAAACAAATACCAAATGTCTTCTTTGATATAATGAGAGCAACTAAGAATAAAGCAGGGAGGAAGAGCAGGAAGAAATGATTAACATTAAACAGAGACATGAGGTGGGAGGGAAAGGGAGAGAAAAGGGGAATTGCATGGAAACGGAGGGAGATCCTCATTGTTATACTAAATTACATATAAGAGGTTGTAAGTGGAATGGGAAAACAAACAAGGTGAGAAATGAATTACAGTAGAAGGCGTAGAGAGAGAAGATGGGAGGGGAGGGGAGGGGGGATAGTAGAGGATAGAAAAGGTAGCAGAATACAACAGTTACTAGTATGGTATGATGTAAAAATTTGGATGTGTAACCCATGTGATTCTGCAATCTGTACTTGGATAAAAAAGGGAGTTCAAAACTCACTTGAAGCTAATGTATGCTAATGTATGAAATATGATATGTCAAGAGCTTTGTAGGGTTTTGAACAACCAATAAAAAAAAAAAAAAGAAATTTCCGTCCAAATCCTGTACTCACTCTTCTTCCTAATCCTACCGACTATCTACCTAATCATACCGACTATCCCTTTTTGACTGGATGTTCTCTTCCTCATTCAATCATCCAATGTACAAGGTCCTATGCCATTGTAAATGGATTTATCTGAGACATCTGTGCAGAACCTAATTCAACACTACGTATCCCAATCAAGGGCCCAATGCCCTTCTGGGCTTCAAATCCTAGATTTCTGTTTTCATACATATATTTTACCAATATAATTTAATAAATATCGCAGGTTCCCAATACCATTATTCATCGCGCAGAATGATTTCTAACCCAAATCGAACCTGTTATTACACTAACCATACACTGTTCCCTCAATCTAACTTTACAGAAAAGCAGGGACAGAGTCGGTCTTACAATACAGGAGTGTAGGGAAACTCCCACCTGCTGAGAACCTCGAAGGTCCATGCAGAAATGATCCATGGAGAAGATGTAGGCAGCTATGAAGGACCTGAGGGAGGAAAAGTCAACTTCCATGGTAAACAACCTGGTCAGGATGAAGGGATGTGTCTGAATCAGCCTCTTTCATCTTAATGTAGGGAAGATGGACCAAACCAGGCCTGTGTGGAGAGCTGTTCCCGGGTGCCTATGGTTGATATACCATTCTAACTTGTGAAAATGTCAGAGCGAGTAGGTGCATCCTCCATCTCATGGGACCCTTAGAAGCAACTTTTAGGAAAAAGTTGTTGCCAAGGCAGTGACCTCATTTAGTTCCTGAAGGAAGTGACCTCACCTCACTTCCTTGGTGATGGAACTCTCTGAACTTGGGATACAGGAAGTCAGGCACCCAGAGCCAGTCCCAGTTCATGTCCCAGTGGTCAAACTTGTCTGGATTTTCCAAGGACAGAGACAGTCTTTCTTGGTACCTACTGATGTGAGGATGGCCTAATGCCAGGAAGGTCTGAGGAGGGGCCTTTCCTGAGAAAGAAGGTAGTGGCTCACCGCTGGCTCCTAACAGCTTCACAGAGTTGGACACGGAGACCAGATCTGAGAGAGAACAGCCCATTATGGGGGAATATATTATGGCCCACCAGTCAAAGGACACTCCATATTTTCACAGACCTACTTGGGGGTCTGTGTGGGTGTGGGTGTGGGTGTGGGTTTGTGGTTTTGTCTCATGTTCTGAGAATAGGTAGGAAAGCCGTTTTGTTTGGTTTGGTGTGAATTGTTTCTAGTAAGTCTTTTGACAAGGCAAGTGTTTCTAAGTCTGTGTATCCCACTGTGTCCGTGGTTGTAGACATTAGAAAAGAGAGCGCATCAATACATATGTCCTATCTAGTAGAAATCTTACCAGCGTTCATCCTGTCCTATTTATGAATGGTCTACGGCTTGCCATATGGATCGGCCACTCCTAATATCTTCCTAAGATCCTATTTTCTTTCTGAATTTTGGCCAAACTCCAGAATAGGCTCATGGTTTTATGTCCAAGATATGTACCACCTTTAAGCTCTGTGACATGGCCATGTACTGGATAGCTGAAGGCAATGGTGAGCATCTCAGAAAACTCAGATATCAGTGTGATCAGGAAAGTCTCAGTGGAGAAACCCTGCTTTGGGCCTTTTGCTTACCTATTGTACTATTGCCCTTAATGTCAGGAAAGTCTTTGCCTCAGGCCACCCCTTTGTGAAGACTGAAGAGTTTTCAAATGGAAATGAATGGGCATCACCTTTGGCTCTTTGCTTAATTGCTTTGGAAAGGGATGTGTCTGAATCAGCTTCTTGGCCCTGTGTGAGGTTGTGGCTTAGATTCTCAGCACCTAATGGATCTAAAAAAATCCCATGTGTGCATCCAAAACCAAAATACCCATAAGAGCAGTCATTGTGGATGAAGTCTCTCGCCTTCCTCTGTAAGGTTCCTGACCTCCATCTTTGAGAATAGGGATCCTTTGGGTCAAATGAGTTCTTCAAATCACTACAGAGGCTAGGCCATAGGTGCTTGGGTTTTCTCATGACCCCAATTAACATAAGGAATCTAAACCCCACAGTAATTAGGCCACAAAATGGAGAATCAGAGCAGTGTTAAGGGCAGGCCTCTTTCATCACTTCTGGTTCACAGGGAGGGTCTCCCTGCCACACTGACTTTAAGCAAATGGGGGAAAGGGACCTTATTTTGGATACTGTCTTTGGCTTTGGCCCTCATGGAAACCTACAGCCTGAGGTTATGATTAGTGTCTATATGGAAGAAGATGAGGGCCATGTGGGAGTGTTTTGGTTTTAATTGTGGTCATTTTTGTGGCCGTTGGAAGAGATGACTGGGTCCACCTGGGCTTGAACACTGGTGTGATTCCCCTTAGAAACTGAGTTATGGAACTGACCTCAAAGAAGTATTGCCATGTATTGTGTTGGGATTTTAGGAGGCCACGCATGAGAGTCGCCCTTGGAAACTGAGATCAAGGCCCAGGGTGGCTTTCCACAGAGCACTGGGAATCTCAGGAAGGATATCACATGATTTTATTTTTAAAGAATTGGCAGCCATAGTTGCAAGTCAAAGCACAAAAGGATCACACATTGTAGACCTCAAATGCCTGGCTTAATGTGACCTTTTAGCCTGTCGTTGGGAATCATTGCCTGTTAGAATTCTCCAGAGATTTCATTGAAATAAGCTTCCTCTCCATTTCATGGTTCCTGAATGAATTAAACCCCACAGTGCCTCAAACTTCATCCTTGAAAAAAGGCTAGATAAATACCATTAAATTTTTGAAATTCCCATGAACAGGTGTCAGTGGAGAACCTTTGGATGTCTTATAGATGATCATGAGTGTACCAGACAATGCCTTGATTGACTGGGTTTCATGAAAATCATGTAGAACAGAGATGCCAGTAATTTGGAGCCCGATGAGTAGTCAGCCTAGAGCAGTGGAGTGTAGGTGTTTGTTAAAACATCTGTGATGGGGTCATGTGGATCTGCCATTGGCTTCCAAATGGTTTGTGACTGACATGGTGCAGCCCCCATACCCTTGTATGTAAAGGCATCTTGTTATACGGAGAGGTTTCAGGGCAATGTTTAGAATCAGATTGCTATTGTCAAGGGGGCAAGCTATGTGGGATAGAAGCCTGGTTGGTGCACTCTCCTGCAGACCCTTAACCAACACACGTGACAGAACTCCCTCCAGCACTCTGTCCTAGTTGACCTCTTCGTATTTCGTGAAGCAAATACTAAACTCCCAATGCAGCTGCAAGAAACACCATGAAAAGTAGAGGAAGACCAAATGGCTTCAAAGTCCACACTGGGAGACACTTTGCCCCCAAATGGCAACAAATTACCTACAAAGAGAGAATTCAGCCCTGCTGCCTCATGTTTATTGGAAAATAAGAAACCATGTGCTCCAGGTCACACAAATGCAGACCCAGATTTGATGGTCTCACCAAAAAGGAAGGTAAAACTCCTGACAACAACATATATTTCAAGTGCCCAACCTCAGAGGCAGTTTCTCAAGAAGTCTTTAGGCCAACAGAGCTCCATGTTTGTGGAGTTTTTACCATGTACCTTACTTTTCGAAACACCTCTACCACCTCCAAGGTTGTTAACTACTGAGAATTTTCCATTCCAGATGTGTATTCACAGATTTTCTAACTCTTCTTCTCTTATTGTGTCTTACTTGGGGTGAAGGTAATGTCAAGGCATTGTTCTGAATGAGAGTGGGAAGACTTTTGGGTAGCACATATTTGCATAAACATTGGATTCATTTTCCAATTTTCTATTCGAAATACTGAATCCCTGACTGTCAGAGGTAGAAGGAATTCTATTCTCCTTCAAAGAATAGCCTGACACTTACAAGAAACAGCCACCAGGAGACATCCTGTCTGAGAGACATCCTGTAGCCATCTGTCTCTCTGAGACATCCTGCGGCCATCTGTCTTTCTGAAACTTCCTGAGGTTATCTCACCTTGTGAAGACATCTAGGAACTGCCGATAAGAGAGATTTCCCACATCCAGCATACAAATACCCCTGTGTGAAAAATAAAAGTTTGCAGCTTGATCAGAACTCCTGTCTTGCTGTCATCTCTCGTGTCTCTTGTCCCTTCATTCCTCCCTATCTAGGTTCGCTGCCCACGTTGATGTGTCCTGCCGGCTGGGACATCTGGCGCCCACCGACTGGGGCTTGAACTTTTGATTGAGGGGGACCCCGTCCTCCTGGAAGATTTGGTCAAGCGGAGCTTGCAATAACTGCAGAAGACACCACCGAGAGACAGATCCAGGAGGAGCGTGGGGATGACGCACGGTGATTGACCCACTATGGGACAAGCAGTTTCGTCATATGATTTGTTTTTGTCAGGCTACAAGGAGTCCTTGCAGACATGGGGGCGCGTGTTTAGAAAAAAGACTTAATTTTTTTTTCATACATAAGAGAGCAGTGTCCATGGTTTCCTCTTTAAAGTACCATTGATGGTAAAAGATGGCTTGGAGTAGGAGACTGTTTAAAAGATTATTATGAATCCTTTGGCCCAGAAAAAGTGCCTGTTCCCACCTGTTCTTACTGGAACTTAATTAGTGAAATTCTTAAAAGTTCACCCTTTGACAATGGTACCTTAAAACTTGTCGAGGTTGGGGAAGAGGCTATGCAAATACTTCTCGTATCCCCTCGGCATGCCCATCAGTTAGTATAGACATAGACCCTTCTCAGGCTCCCCAGGACCATGGGAACCTTCCTGGTCCCCCTCAAAATACCACCCTAATGATTAAGGCTCCAATGGTTACCAATTGCCTTTATCCAGTTTTAAATTCCGGAGACTCATTGACCCCTGTAGAGGAGGCTACCTTGGAGAAGGAAGCAGCTCGCTACCATTCAGAAGACCCTGCACCTCTCAAGACCCTGCCACAGCCTATAGGACTTACACATCCAACCCCTCCTATATCCCTCCTGCCTTTTGTGCTCTGGCCCTTCAGGGTACAAATGCCCCCCCCAGATATTTTTTCCCCACTTCCCTTGCCTAAAGTGGCTCCTTTGTGAACATCCTTCCAACATAGACAGGAACAGATCCAACCTTTAAAAGAATTAAGATCCCTTCACTCTGAGCTCTGTTCATTAGCCTTAGGTATGGAGTCAAAGTAACTGGCCTACAGTGGTCTAATACAAAGGCGAAGCCACTCCATCAACCTGTGCTCGCCTTCCCAGTCACCACCAGTCAGATAGATAAGCCTGCCCAGGCTGAGGTCAAAGACTTAGACGAGGATCAAGAGGAGGAAGCGGAGAAATGGAATAAGGAGATCAGGACTCAGAGGATGAGGAGTTCAGCCCTAGGCAGGCAGGAACCCAGAGTCTACAAAAAATTAAGCCTGCATTTTCCTGAAAAACTTAAAAAGGCTTGTGCTCACTATGGCCCCTTTGCACCCTACATGTTGGCTTTATTAGAAAGCCACAGCACAAAATGACTTACTCCCAATGATTGGAAATTTTTAGACCAAGCTACCCTCAGTGCCAGAGATTTTCTGTTATGGAATGCAGATTTCAAAGAGCACTGTCGGGAAACTGCTCAAAAAATTTTAACTAAGGCCTCCTCTAAGTCCGGGACTTATGTTAAGCTAGTGGGCAATGAGCCTTTTGACACTAAAACTAAACAGGCACATTTCCCTGCTGGACTTTTGATGCAGATTCAGATGGCTGGCTTACATGCTTGGAGACACCTCCCTCAAAAGCCTCGGCTACCACTTCCCTGGCAAAAATTCGACAAGGGCCCGACGAGCCTTATAGCGACTTTGTTCCCAGGCTTAACCTAGCTGTGGAATGCTTGCTTGGACCAAGTGAAAACAAAAGCTCTTTTGTAAAACATCTTGCCTTTGAAAACGCCAACCCGGCATGTCAGGATGTTCTTCAACCATATAAGGATAAAGGGAAACTTTCTGACTTTATTAGACTCTATGCAGGGGTAGGTGCAGCTCATGCCATGGGTCTTGCCCTAGGTGCCACCTTTACCAAGACCTTTCACAATCCTGGCTCACGTACTTGCTTTACTTGTAAACAACCTGGCCATTTTGCACGCACGTGTCCGACAGGCAAAGAAAGCCTAGGAATAGCATCTCCTTCAACTGGGCCTATACCGCCCCAAGCTACCCTTTGCCCTAGATGTAGTAAAGGTCATCACTGGGCCAGTGAGTGTAGATCTAAGACAAATGCCCTCAGACAGCCTATTTTTTCCTGCTTCTTGGGAAACTCCCTGCGGGGCCAGCCCCGGGCCACGACATCCCCCAGGACAAAACCAGGGGCAATAAGATTTTTTCCCTTCCAAACTCCCAACCTACCTCAAAATTCTTCTCCACAATTGCTTCCCTCCAACTAGCCACTCCAGGCAGCGCAGGATTGGACATCTGTGCCACCACTGAAACTATATTAGACTCAATGCAAGGGCCCCAGATAATACCCACTGGAATTATGGGTCCCCCTCCATCTCATATCTGTGCCCTTATTTTTGGAAGAGCCTCTACTAACTTACATGGTGTTCAGGTCTTCCATGGCATTAATAATAATGACTTCACTGGAGAAAAAAAATACTGGCCACAGCTATTAATGGAGTTTTGGCCATCCCAGCAGGAACAAGTCTTGCACAATTAATACTCCTTCCCTTGAATCCAGGAGGCACTTAACCACCCAAACCTACCACGGGGGACTGCCTCCTTGGGCTGCTCTGATGTAAATTGGGTTCAACCCGTTTCTCAAAATAGACCCACCATTTCCTTACTTATTGAAAAAAAGGAATTCCAAGGAATTCTAGATACTGGAGCTGATGCCACAATTATTTCTCAAAAATATTGGTCATCAGCTTGGACCCTCACCCCATCCTTGACTGACCTTAAAGGGATAGGACAGTCAAAAAATCCTCTGGTCAGCTCTACGGCTCTTAGCTGGACTGATAAAGAGGGTAATAAGGGAATTGTCACTCCTTTCATTGTTCCTGACCTCCCTGTTAACCTATGGGCCCGAGATATTTTGAGTCAAATGGAAGTTATTCATGCCAGTCCCATTTCCATGGTGACTCATCAAATGCTTCGTATTTATTTTGTCCCTGGTATAGGCCTTGGGAGACTGAGACAAGGACTGGTTGAGACAATAAAACCCATACAAAAAAGAAATACATATGGACTTGGGTATTCGGATTTTTAGTGTCAGTCTCTGACTCTCCTGTACCCCATGGAGATAAAATTATTTGGGAGGCTCAGACTCTTGTGTGGTTGGATCAATGGTCCCTTACCCAAGAAAATTTGGAGGCTGCCTCCATGTTAGTGCAGGAACAGCTGGAAGCCGGCCATGTAGAGCCCTCAACCTCACCATCGAATACTCCAATTTTTGTTATCAAGTAAAAATCAGGCAAGTGGTGCCTTTTACAATATTTGTGTGCCATTAATAAACCTATGTGCCGAATCAGAGCACTACAGCCAGGCATTCCCACACCAGTGGCTATTCCCAAAAACTATTGTAAAATGATTATTGACTTAAAAGATTGTTTTTTTTTTACCATTCCTTTACATCCTGAGGATAGACACTATTTTGCCTTTAGTCTCCCTCACCTTAATTTTCAGGGCTCTATGCAGAGATTTCAATGGAAGGTTCTTCCCCAAGGTATGGCCAACAGCCCTAGTCTTTGCCAAAAATATGTTGCTCAAGCAGTAGACCCTGTGAGAGAGCTATGGCCACAAATTTATATTTTACATTATATGGATGATTTGTAATTGCTGCACCTAATAACCATGACCATAATAATTGTTACTTGGACCTTTACAAAATCCTCACTACCTTGGGACTACAGATAGCTCCTAATAAGGTTAAAACACAGGACTGTTATACCTATTTGGTCCTTAAACTTCAAGATAATCAGATCCAAATTCCTAAGATACAACTATGGGTGGACCATCTTCACACCCTTAATGATTTTCAAAAATTACTGGGGAATATTCAATGGCTAAAAACACATTTAAAATTACCCACTTGTATACTTTTGTCCCTTAATGATATTTTGAGAGGTGATTCCCACCCCTCCTCCCCTCAAAAGCTTACTCCCGAGGCATGACAGGCATTAAACCAAGTCACAGAAGCCATTGCCAAACAGTTTTTTACAGAACATTCTTATAACCTTCCTCTGGTTCTGGTTATTTTACACACTCCCCATACACCCACAGGAATATTTCGGCAGCGAAATACACATTTTAGAAATAAAGGCTGCCTTTGCTTTGGGTCCATTTACCCACCACATTCTCCAAGGTTATTACTGTTTTTCTTGCTCAGGTAGCTTCTATTATTTTTAAATGTCGTTTGCTATCTCGACAACATTTTGGCAAAGACCATGATAATATTTTAATTTCATATACTAAAGACCAAACCCAATTTTTAATACAGACAGAGAATGAATGGCGTATTGCCTTATTAGGCTTTTTGGGAACAATTGATAACCACCTCCCCAATGACCCCCTTTTATATTTTGTCCAGTTACATCCATTTATTTTTGCCAAAATTACTCAAAAGGCTCCCATTCCTCAAGTCCTTACTGTCTTTACAGACGGTTCCAGTAATGGCCGAGCAGTCTTTGTTGTCAATAACCAAACTAACACCTTTGATACTGTCTATCATTCAGCACAGTTTGTGGAATTGTTTGCCATAACACAAGTTTTTAAAACATTTCTTGATAATCCTGTTAATATTTATACATACAGTGCCTACATTGCTCATTCTGTGCCCCTGCTTCAGATTTCACCCACCATTAAGGCTTCTTCCAATGTGGCCCATCGGTTTCACCAGCTTCAGAAGCTAATTCAGGCCAGACAACACCCATTTTTCTTAGGACACATCAGGGCACACTCTGATCTTCCCAGCCCTCTAACACAAGGTAATGCCAAAGCTGATGCAGCAACTCGTTTCATCTTTTCAATTTTTGTTGGCTCCATTCAAAAGGCCACGGGTTTACACAATCTTCACCATCTAAATTCCCAGAACCTTCGATAACTATGTAAAATTACCAGGCAACAGGCACGAGAAATAGTAAAAGCATGCCCTGGTTGCCCTGTCTCCCTCCCCATTCAACACTTGGGAGTTAACCCCCGAAGATTACTGTCCAATCAGTTTTGGCAAATGGATGTTACTCATTTTTCTGAATTTGGAAAAACCAAATATATACACGTTTCTGTAGATACCTTCAGCGGCCTTATTTTTGCATCACCACATTCTGGAGAGGCTATCAAAGATGTCCTTTCTCATCTTGTTTCAGTGTTTTCCGTAATGGGTAAACCAATACATATTTTAAAAAAAGATAATTGTCCTGCATATACCAGTGCCAAGTTTAAACAGTTTTGTGCTTCCTCGCAAATTTGTCATACTACTGGAATTCCATACAAGCCTCAGGCATTGTGGAACGTGCCCACCTTACCTAAAGACTTGGCTAACCCGCTTTAATGCTTCTGCACTTGTTTTTACCACTCACAGGCATCGCCTTAATCATGCATTATTTTCCCTTATTTTTCTTTCCCTAGACAATGAAGGCCATTCGGCTGCAGACTGACACTGGCAATCCTCGTCCAATTCTGTTCGCCCACCTGTTATGTGGCACAATCCCCTTACAAATAAATGGAAAGGCCCAGGTCCTGTCCTCATCTGTGGACGAGGCTCAGCTTGTGTTTTGGACCAAGAGCAAGCAGCCCCAAGATGGTTACCAGAACGCCTGGTTAAACAGGTTATTGGCTTACCTCAACACGGGGATGGAGGCCCTCACCCTGAGGACAAATTTTCCTCTTTTTCAGATGCAGCCAACAATCTGTGTGAGGATCCTACTTAAGGCACTTCTGCTGAACAGGATTGTACACGGAGGCTTTGGCCCTCCACCTTCCAACATCATGGAGTACCTTTTTGGCCCTCCCTGTGAACGCAAGGGAGGATCTTGGACTCAGGCTCCCACTAGTTTGACCCAGACTGCTGACTGCGTGACTAAGGTGGCTTACCTCCGGGCCGAGGTTGACCATAAACTCAGAGGAGTTCATCAGCCTAAATTGGTATGTGTTAACAAGCCAAAGATTATTCCCCCTAGTACAAGTAATGCTCTCTAAAATTGTTCTGCAACTTGAACGCATACCCAAGCGATGCATGCCACTTGTTATGCGTCGGCCTCAATTTGTGTCAACAAGAAGGGAGAACAATTTTTTGAAGCCTCCCTAACTAAAACTCATGCAGCAGGAGGGACCACTATTCATTATACCCCCGTTCTTTTTGACCGGGGAGGAGAAGGCAAATACACCAAGCTACAGTCAGCTGGGTGCCAAGGCCCTGTTGGTAAACCCCCCTTCTGCCCCATTAAGGCACCTACAGGGGTCGCTGATGGTGGAGGATTCCCTTATGCTGTCAAGCATCCTCAGATAATCAAACTTTTGAAACCCCAAATCCCTGAGCTCACATATCATCTCTTAATATAGAGAAAATGCCAGCTCCCCGGTTTAGATAACAATATATTAGATATTCTGGAAACTACCTTCTCCTTGCTTAATAATTCCAACCCCACCTTTGCTGGTGATTGCTGGCTCTCCATGACAACAGGGGCAATCATGCCTATTGCAGTTCCTATTAATTCTATCATAGACGATGATAATACATGCCAACCCAGATTTCCTTTTAAAGTACAGTCTATAGGCACTTTTACAATATGTCTTTTAGGCGCGAAGCAAAATAATACCTATGATATTGATGTTGGAGTTCCTTCCTTTGGAAATTGCTCAACAGTACAAAACTATTCCTCACCCACCCTATCTCTTTGTTCCTCCAATGGCACAGTTTTGATGTGTGGAGGAAACTCGGCCTTCCTGAGGCTTCCATCGAATTGGACCGTTGGCTGTGTTCTTGCCTTATTACTCCCTGATATAACTATTGTCCCAGGAGACAAAACTCTATGTATTCCTAGTCTAGACACCTTAGTCAAAAGACACAGGCGGGCAATACAGGCCTTACCACTCTTTGCCAGCCTTGGAATAACAGCTGCTGTGAACACAGGTACAGCTGGCTTAGGCATGGCTATACACTCTTAGCGTCGCCTGTCTCAACAACTTATAAATGATGTAAAAACTCTATCAGGAACCATTAAAGATTTGCAGGACCTAGTAGACTCCCTGGCAGAAGTGTTCCTTCAAAACAGAGAAGGCTTAGATTTACTGACAGCTAACCAGGGAGGTATTTGCTTGGCCTTAGGGGCACGATGCTGCTTTAATGCCAATAAATCAGTCATAGTACGCACTAAAATTAAGCAGCTTCAAGAAGATCTAGAAAAGAGACGAAGGGAACTTTTTGAAAATCCCCTCTGGACTGGGTTTAATGGATTTCTACCCTACCTTCTTCCCCTATTAGGCCCTTTGTTGGGTTTACTTTTAATGGTGTCCATATCACCCTGCATTATAAACAGGCTTGTACAATTTATTATAGAACAGATTAATATTTTGGCCTCTAAGCCCATACAGGTCCACTATCATCACCTGGAGATGGAAGACCATGCTGCCAACATTTAAAAGGATGTTCTACCCTTCTCACAGGCTTATTTCTTAAGTTTACATCCCCACAGATCTCTCTTTCTTACATTAAACTATAAGTAACAGCTCTGACCAACCATCTTCTGCCATTGCCATAAGGGTTCGTCCTCCATGGGCCCCTTCACTTGGGGGGGGGATGCACCCATGGAGTGAGGACGTTAGGACATAATAACGGAGGATGCAGGATGGACTGCAGGAGGATGGATCCACGGATACCAAAACAGAAGACCTCTTAGTGACACGCTCTGGTGCATGGCGGTCGGCATGCTTCCCTTTTAAAGCCGTCTCCTCCAAAAATATGCCAAGGCCACCACGAAATCTTGTAAACATGCTCTCTCGAATCAGGAGATATTCAAAGGCCTGCTAGAGAAACAGAGCCTCTATCACCCCCTAAAACATTGGCCGGTAAGGTATGGTCAAATATTTTATATAAGAAAGGGGGAGAGGTCAGGGGCTAGAAGGAAGTTCTCCTTCAAAGTATAGCCTGACACTGAAAAGAAACAGCCCCCTGGGAGATATCCTGCCTGGGAGACATCCCGCAGCCATCTATCTCCCTGAGACATCCTGCAGCCATCTGTCTTCCGGCAACATCCTGAGGTTATCTCACTTTCTGAAGACATCCAGCAACTGCCGATAAGAGAGCTTTCCCATCCACAGCATATAAATTTCCATGTGAGAACAATAAAAGTTTGCAGCATGATCAGAACTCCAGTCTTGCTGTAATCTCTCGTGTCTCTTGTCCCTTCATTCCTCCCCAACTAAGTTTCTTGCCCACGTTGATATGTCCCGCTGGCCGGGACAACTGACACTAACCCATACCTTACTACACTCTGACAACTAATCCTAATATGATGGAGAAAAATAACCCAAACAGAATAGAAATACAAGCAGTTCAGAGGAGGCATGGTGTATATTTGGACTTGCCTTGTGCATGATATAGGGTAAGTGTTATAAATCTAGTTAACAACACCTACTATCTTCCTAAGCTCCTGTTTTCTTCCTGAATTCTGGCCACTCTCCAGAATAGGCTCATGGTTTTGTGTCCACGATATGTACGACCTCCAAGCTCTGTGACATGGCCATGTACTGGATAGCTGAAGGGAATGCGAGCATCTCAGAAAACTCAGATATCAGTGTGACCAGGAAAGTCTCAGTGGAGAAACCCTGCTTTGGGCCTTTTGCTAACCTATTTGCCTGTTGCCATGAATGTCAGGAAGGTCTTTGCCTCAGGCCAGCCCTTTGTGAATCCTGAAGAAAACTGTTTTCAAATGGTAATAAATGGGCATCACCTGTGGCTCTTTGCTTAAATGCTTTGGAAAGGGATGTGTCTGAATCTGCCTCTTTGCCCTGTGTGAGGTAGTGGCTTAGATTCTCAGCACCAGTTGGATCTAAAGAAAAATCCAATGTGTGCATCCAAAACCAAAATGGAAAAAAGATCAGTCATGGTGTATAAAGTTTCTCACCTTCCTCTTTTAGGTTCCTGACCGCCATCAAGTGAGAATAGGCAACCTTTGGGACAAATGAGTTCTTTCATGCCCTGTAGAGATGATTGGGTTTTCTCATGACTCCAAATCACATGAAGAAACTATACCTGACAGTCAGTAGGCCTCAAATTGGAGAAGCAGAGCAGTATTAATGGCAGACCTATGTGATCAATCCTGGTTCACAGAAATGGTGTCCAGGCTACCCTGAGGTTAGGCAAATGAAGGGAAAGAGACCTTATTTTGGAAACTCTCTTTGGCTGTCCCATTCATGGAAACATCCAGCCAGAGGTTATGATGAATGTATATATGGAAGAAGATGAGGGCCTTGGTGGAGTGTTTTGGTTTTAGTTGTGGTCATTTGTGTGGAGTTTGGAAGAGATGACTGGGTCCACCTGGGCTTGAACTCTGGTGTGATTCCCCTCAGAGACTGAGTTCAGTGACTGACCTCAGAGAAGTAATTGCTTTGGAAAGGGATGTGTCTTAATCAGCCTCTTGGCCCTGTGTGAGGCTGTGGCTTTGATTACCAGCACCGTATGGATCTAAAAATGATCCCATGTCTGCTTCCAAAACCAAACTGGCCAAAATTGCAGTCATTGTTGATGAAGTCTCTCGCCTTCCTTTGTAAGGTTCTGAAAGAATAAAAGAAATTGAAATTGAAACGTAAAGAAACAGGTTCTGTAAAGTTTCCAGGCTGCACGCAGAACCTGAAATTCCTGTGGCAGTTAAGACAATTCCCGGAACTACCCATTAGATGTGTGTTGAAATCTTCCCTGACCACCTAGTTACTTAACAACCTCTTCCCAAAAACCGTGCAGCTAAGCACATATACATCTCAGGGCATCAACCAATCAGTTTAAATGTATACCCCTTCTCAGGGCTGACCAATCACCCCCTGCCTGAACTGTTCCCACCAATGAATGTGCAAATCATGTTTTAGAGTTGTTATTTGATTTTCCCACAGTATACGGTGATTTGCTAAAGGAAGCTAGGATGTATGTTAAGTCCCTGCCCTCTCTAAAGAATGTATATAAAATCGGCTCATGTTGTTCTTGGGGCTCTTTGTTTTTTGCTCCTCTGAAGTGAGCTCTGAGCCCCAGCATGCTGGACCCCCAATAAACCCTTTGCCGTTTCATGAGAAATTCTCTTGGTGGTCTTTTCCTCCGACGTTCGGCCCACCTTTTCATCTGGAGGCCCTAGCTGAGAAATCCAGCAGTAACGAACAAAAGACCCCAATGGACTCCTTTCAGAATAATTAAGGTGCCTCTTTCTGGTTTCAGGTTTCAGGTTAGGGCTTGGCAAAATGGCTGTCGGTGAAGAACATTAGCTCTCTGCGATGGTGGCTGACAGATGTGTCACAGAGTCACAGGCCACATCCCTGGGGGAAACTCCAGAGGACTCGGGAAATTGAGGATTAGTAGATTCCTCAACTCGGTTATTTTTTGCTTCAGGATTTGGTTTTCCAGCCCATCAGGTTTTGCTGGCTACTCAGTTTTGTTCATTGTCAGGAACTCATGTTGAGTTTACTGTCTGTCTTTATTGTCTAACCCATCAGGTTTGGCCAGTTACTCAGTTCTAATCTTTTTCTTGGACTCATGTTAAACGTTTACTGTTTGTCTTTGTCTGTGTCACGTTTGTGTATTCACTGTCCCTGTTTGAGTAACTCCCATTATGGGACATTATGGGACAAAGCACTTCCATGCCTCTGTCCCTTAACCTTGATCATTGGACTGATGTTCGCTCAAGTACCAAGAATCTTTCTTTTTCAGTAAAATGCCGGATCTGGCAGACTCTCTGTGCTTCAGAATGGCCCATCCTAGGAGTCGGATGGCCCCGAGAAGAATCCTTCCACTTCCCTCTAATCCGAAAAGTCAGAGATATTGTCTTTCACCGGGGCCACTTGGCCACCCAGATTAACAGCCATATACCCCTTCCCCCACGATCTTATCATTCCAACATTCTGCTCCTCCCTCTCTTCCCTCCATTCTGAGTCACAAGACTGGACACTCCTCTCTCTCCTTATCCTCTACCCTCGCTCCCCAACCCACAACATGTTCCAGATGATCCTCCCGCCGCTGACTCAGCCTCTCCGCCGCTAGAGGCAATTGGGCCAGACCCAAGCCCTCCAGGGGACTTCCCCGCAGCAGCAGCAGACCCTGCTCCCCTGAAGGAAGCTGGGCCACCTAAAGGAACCCGCAGGAGATAAATAATATAAAACTCGGAAGCCCCAGTGATGCTCCCTCTCTGTCCCTACGGGCCCATGAACCGACCCAACTGGGACCCCAACACCTTTGAATGTAGGTAGCATCTGTCCACTTATCGCCGTTCTCTAATAGTGGGTCTCTGAGCGGCCGCCAGAGGGCCGACTAATTTGGCCAAGGTAAGAGAGATTATCCAAGGGCCTAATGAGTCTCCTTCTATGTTTCTGGAGAGAATTATGGAAGCGTATAGGAAATATATTCCTTTTGATCCTCAGGCAGAAGACCAAAAGCCATCTGTTGCAATGGCCTTTATCGAGCAGACTGCCCTAGATATTAAGAGAAAGTTACAACGTCTAGATGGATTATAAGATATGACCTTAAGAGATTTAGTCAGAGAAGCTGAGAAAGTATATTATAAGAGAGAAACTGAGGAGGAAAGGGAATAGAGGAGAGAGAAGGAAAGGGAACAAAAGAAGGAGGAAAGAAGCAAATGGCAGAGTAAAGCATTGCCTAAGGTTCTGGTCACAGCAGCAAATAGGCCAGAAGTTAAAAAGCAGGGATACATAAAGGCATACCTGGGCCCACGCCAAAGGCTGCCGTTGGCCTCAAATCAATGTGCCCACTGTAATAAAAAAGAACACTGGGCCAAAGAGTGCCCCCAAAAGAAGCAGCCACGCCAGCCCGCCGTGCTGACTCTAGAAGAGGACTAGGAAATTCGGGGCTCAGATCCCCTCCCCCAGCTCAGAGTAACATTTGAAGTTGAGGGGAACACAGTGAACTTTGAAGTGATTACAGGAGCAGTATACTCAGCCCTTAAGACTTCACTGGCCCCCCTATCAATTAAATCGTCCCTAGTTCAAGGGGCTAATGGCAGTAGATATCAGGCTTGGACAACTAAGATGAATATGGACCTCGGAAAGGAAAAAGTCCACCACTCTTTCCTAGTAATCCCAGAATGCCCGGCCCCATTGATGGGCAGGAATATGCTTACCAAACTCTGGACTAGAATAACCTTTAACCCTAATGGTCCCCAAGTGGGGGTTCTAAAGCCTGCAGTATTAACTCCCATAGTAACATCTTTGACTATGTCTGTAGAAGATGAACATCAACTCTTCGCGCCCCCTAGGACTGATCAAACAGGCAAACTACCCCAGAAATGGATAAAAGATTATCCTAATGCCTGGGAAGAAACTGCTGTGTTAAGTCTAGCCATCAACAACCTCCAATAGTAGTAGAATTAAAAGCCTCTGCGTCTCCAATTAGTGTTAAACAATATCCTCTAAGCAAAGAAGCTAAGGATGGGATAAGGCCCCATATTCATAAATACCTGGGTCTTGGGGTCCTAAGGCCCTGTCAATCAGCCTGGAACACCCCCCGGTACCAGTAAGAAAGCCAGGAACTGGGGACTACCGTCCTGTTCAAGACCTAAGAGAGATAAACAACAGAGTGCAGGACATTCACCCCACAGTACCCAATCCATATAATTTGCTTAGCACTCTGAATCCGGAGCAGAAATGGTACACTGTGCTGGACTTAAAAGATGCTTACTTCTGCTCGCCTCTACATAAGGACTGTCAGTTGCTGTTAGCTTTAGAGTGGATAGACCCAGAACCTGGAACATCTGGCCAACTAACCTGGACTAGACTCCCACAGGGGTTCAAAAAATCCCCCATTCTCTTTGATGAAGCCCTCCACAGAGACATCAATGACTTCAAAACTGCACACCCCGAAGTCACCCTACTCCAATAGTGGATGATCTTCTACTGGCAGCCAACACCAAGGAGACCTATGAGTCTGGGACCCAAGCACTATTATTCGAGCTTGCTCGGCTTGGATATATGGCTTCTGCCAAAAGGCCCAAACTTGTCAGCAAGAAGTAATCTTCCTGGGTTATTCTCTTAGGGGTTGCAAACGATGGCTCCCTGAGCCCAGAAAAAAAACCGTTTTGCAGATACTGCCCCCATCTAATAAGAGAAAACTCAGAGAGTTTCTTGGGACTGCCAGCTTTTGCAGGTTATGGATTCCTGGGTTCGCATCTCTGGCTGCCCCTTTATACCCGCTGATAAAGGGGGATGCCCACTTCCAATGGACCCCGTTGCACCAACAAGCTTTTGATAATGTCAAAAAAAAGGTGCTGCTATCTGCTCCGGCCTTAGCACTCCCAGATGTAGAAAACCCTTCACTCTCTATATCGAGGAAAAGAAAGGAATAGCATGGGGAGTGCTCACTCAGTCTTTGGGACCTTGGAAAAAGCCAGTAGCGTATTTATCCAGAAAACTGGACCCATTGGCTAGCGGGTGGCCCCATTGCTTAAGTGCTATAGCAGCGGCAGCCCTTCTAATAAAAGATGCTCATTAATTAACGTTGGGACAGAAGCTAACCATTATAGCCCCCCATGCCCTGGAGAGCATCATCTGTTAGCCTCCAGAGAGGTGGCTATCAAACTCCAGAATAAACCACTACCAGAGCCTCTTGCTTGACAAAGACAGAATAACGCTGGGACCCCCTGCTCCACTCAACCCACCTACACTGCTGCCAGAAGAATCATCAGGACCCGTCACTCATGAGTGTCAACACATACTGGCAAGGAAACCAGTATACAACAAGACTTGAAGGATCAGCCACTGCCTCGCCCTGAAGTCGTATGGTTTACGGATGGCAGCAGCTTCCTCCAAGATGGTAAGCGGCGGGCTGGAGCAGCAGCAGTTAGCAAAACTGATTTCATCTGATACTCTGGTCTCCCAGAAGGGACATCAGTCCAAAAAGCAGAACTGATTGCCCTTATGAAAGCATTGGAACTAGCAACAGGGAAAAGGGCCACCATATAAACTGATAGCCACTATGCATTTGCCACTGTTCATATGCTCGGGACTATTTACCAACAATGCGGGCTATTAACCTCTGCCGGGAAAAAAATAAAAAATAAAGATGAGATCCTCCACCTTGGCTCAGCAGTGCAGGGCCATAAGGAACTAGCTATAGTGGACTGTCCCGGGCACCAGAATAGAAACAACCCTGTGGCAGTTGGAAACAGAAGGGCAGATGAGGAAGCTTAATTGGCAGCCCTAAACAGAGTGACTCTGTTAACTTTTTCCACACCGGGGGGAACAAAAATCAGGAGACTTGGCCGCCCCGGAACATTCAGGCAACTTATCATCTGAGGAGACAGATACAGAAATCTGGGACCCTACAGAGCCAAGTTTACAATTTCAAAAAGCCCACCTTTATGTCAAAGACGTACACCAGCTCAACCACTTAGGCTCAAAGAAGTTATAGGCACTCTTAAAGGACCGAAGAAAGGACTTATTATTGACTGACTCAAAGAGGAAAAAAATAGCTGAGCAGGTGACTAGAGCTTTTCAAGTCTTCCAATTAGTTAATACTTTCCCATCCAAGATTCCTGCAGGGAAGCGCATACGAGGAACCAGACCAGGACAATTCTGGGAAGTGGACTTTTCTGAAATTAAGCCAGCAAGGTATGGACTTAAATATCTCCTAGTCTTTGTAGATACTTTTTCAGGATGGGTCAAAGCCTTCCCCATGAAGAAAGAAACAGCTCAGATGGTGGTCAAAAAGATCCTAGAAGACAGTTTTCCAAGGTTCGGCCTGCCTAAGGTAATAGGGTCTGATAACGGACCGGCATCCGTGGCCCAGGTAAGTCAGGGATTTTCCAGGACCCTGGGGATTACTTGGAAGTTATATTGTGCTTATAGACCCCAGAGCTCAGGACAGGTAGAAACGATGAATAGAACCATCAAAGAGACTTAACGAAATTAATCTTGGAGACCGGCATAAAAAATTGGACTATGCTCCTACCTCATGTACTTTTTCGTGCAAGAAATAACCCTCCGCCCCTTTGTGTAACCTCACCCCTTATAAAATTCTCTACGGTGCCCATCCTCCATTAAGGGACCTAACCCCAACTCTGAGATTAATGATTCCTTTCACACACCCTTGCTAGACAGACTTAAAGCCCTTGAACAAACCCAGCACCCAGCGATACCTGTGGAAACAGTTGGCCACTGCTTATCATCCTGGAGACGAGGGAACTCCACATCGATATCAAGTGGGAGACTTCGTCTACATGAGACAGTATCGGGTGTCATCCCTGGAACCCTGCTGGAAAGGACCATACCAGGTGCTGCTTATAACACCTACAGTGGTGAAAGTGGATGGGATCACTTCCTGGATCCATGCCTCCCATCTCAATCCTGTGCCCTGTCCATACTCTGGCTGGAAACTGGAACAGACTGGTAACCCTCTCAAGTTGCATGTCTGTGGTGTGGGTAGGGCTATGGATTCTTCCCCTGACCACCAGCAGTCCTAATCCCCATCAGCCTGTTCAGCAACAATGGCAAGTTATAAATCCTACTGGGCAAGTAGTGTGGTCTATTTCACATACAGCCCCCTTATGGACTTGGTGGCCATCTCTCCACCCGGACATTTGTCAGCTTGCCATAGGCCTCTCTGACTGGGATCTCCCTGACATAGTGGACCCCACACAGATCCCACTAAAGCCCAAACCAGGGCAACATAGACCAACTTACCCCATGAATTATTGATGTCATCTCCCCAGCTCAGGTGTAAACTAGCCAGTCTTGTTTATTAAGTGTGCCCAGCTGATTTCTGAAATCGCAAACAGGCCCAAACCTGTGGAGGACCCAGTGACTTTTATTGTAGATCTTGGGGTTGTGAACACACGGGAGCTACATTGTGAAACCCAAACTCCCCAGACAGTATGATTCGGTAGGATGAAATGACATCTGGATTGATCCCAATAAATATGCCGCTATCCAAGTGGTGTCAAAAACTTGCTGTGGAAAAAATAGTCTATGTTACCCCCTCAATATAACTTTCACTTCCAAAGGAAGGGGCTACCTCAGAACAACATGGCCTATGGGAAATACTTGGGGAATGCGATTCTATATTAATGGCCCTGGTTATGACTTTGGTCTCTGGTTCACCATCCGGCTTAAAAAGGAAGAAAATCCCACAGCAATAGGGCCCAATCCATTCAAGTCAGGAATTAAGCCTCCTAAACCTCCCATGCCTAGATCTACCAAAACCCCTCTACCATCTCATACTTCGTAGTTTCCGTCTTTGCCTACTTCCCCAGTCCAGAGTACAGCTGACTCCTCCCCCTGGGAACTAATTAAAGGAACCTTTATGGTACTGAACTCCACACAGTCAGAACTCCTTGCATTTCAGCCCAGGTATTTGACAGCTCTGTACAATATTGTGTAATGGTACAGATACCCCCCAGGGTGCTCTATCATGATCCAGAATCCTTTGAAGGTCTACTAGGTGGACAAACAACCCGATTTTGCCGGGAGCCAGTGTCCCTTACTCTAGCCATCCTATTGGGGCTAGGAGCTGCTGCAGGAGTGGGTACAGGAACAGCTGATATGATCCATGGGTCACAACAAATGGCCTGATTAGAAACAGCAATAAATCAAGACTTGAAGACGTTAGAGACCTCCATCACACTTTTGCAGGAATCCTTAACCTCTCTCTCTAAAGTTGTTTTACAGAACAGGTGAGGATTAGACCTCCATTTAATAAGGGAGGGGGGCCTCTGTGCTGTACTGAGAGAAAAATGCTGTTTTTATGCTGACCATACTGGAGTTGTAAAATAATCCATGAGTAAATTGAGAAAATGCCTTGAAGAGCACCAGAGAGAAAGGGAGATTCAACAAGTGTGGTTTGAGTCATGGTTTACCTTGTCCCCCTGGTTAACTACACTCCTATCAGCCTTAGCTGGACCCCTGATCATGCTTATGGTGTTGATAACTGTGGGACCTTGTTTGCTTAACCTCATAGTTTCCTTTCTCCAGGCTCAGATTGGGCAGGTAAAACTCATGGTAATCAGACAGAAATACACTTCACTGGCAGAAATAGAATGTGAGACCCCACAAAAATTATGATTCATTACTTTTAAAATTAAAAGTAGGCAGAAAAAGGAGAAATGAAAGAATTAAAGAAATTAAAATTGAAACGTAAAGAACCAGGTTTTGTAAAGTTTACAAGCTGTGCTCAGAACCTGAAATTCCTGTGTCAGTGAAGACAATTCCCAGAACTGCCCATTAGATGTGTTGAAATCTTTCCTGACCACCTAGTTACTTAACAACCCCTTCCCAGGAACCGTGCATCTCAGCACGTATACATCTCAGGGCTTCAACCAATCAGTTTAAATGTATACCCCTTCTCAGGGCTGACCAATCACCCCCTGCCCGAACTGTTCGCGCCAATGAATGTGCTAATCATGTTTTAGAGTTGTTATTTGATTTTCCCACAGTATATGATATTTGCTAAAGGAGGCTATGATGTATATAAAGTCCCTGCACTCTCTAAAGATTTTATATAATCTCTTCTCAAGTTGTTCTCGGGGCTCTTTGTTCTTTCCTCCTCTGAAGTGAGCTTTGAGCCCCAGCATGCTGGACCCCCAATAAACCATTTGCTGTGGCATGAGACAATAGGTGCTTGGGTTTTCTCATGTCTCCAAATCACATAAAGAATCTATACCTGACAGTCAGTAAGCCTCAAATTGGAGAAGCAGTGCAGTATTAGCGGCAGGGCTATTTGATCACTCCTGATTCAAAGGAAGGGTGTTCAGGCCACCCAATGCCCTTCTGGACTTCAAATATTACCTAGATTTCTGTTTTCATACTTATATTTCACCAGTATATTCTTGTAAATATCGCAGGTTCCCAATACCATAATTCATCCTGCAGAATGATTCCTAAACCAAATCGAACCTGTTATTACCCTTAACCATGCAATATTTCCTCAATATAACTTAACAGAAGAACAAGGATATTGTTGGTCTTACAATACAGGAATGTAGGGGATCTTCCTCCTGCTGAGAACCTCAAAGTTCCGTGCAGAAATGATCCCTGAAGAAGATGTAGACACCTATGAAAGACCTGAGAGAGCAAAAGTCAACTTCCATGTAAAACAACCTGGTCAAAATGAAGGGATGTGTCTGAAAGCCTCTCTCTTCTTAATGTAGATTAAATCAACCAAACCAGGCCTGTGTGGAGAGCTGTTCCCGGGTGCCTATGGTTGATATACCACTCTATCTTGTGAAAGTGTCACAGGAAGTATGGGCAGCCTCCATCTCATGGGACCCTTGGAAGCAACTGTTAGGAAAAAGTGGTTGCCAACCCAGTGACCTCATTCAGTTCGTGAAGGAAGTGACCTATCACACTTCCTTGGTGATGGAACTCTCTGAACTCGGGATCCAGGAAGCCAGGAACCCAGAGCCAGTCCCAGTCCCAGTCCCAGTGGTCTCATTTGTTTGGATTTACCAAGGACAGAGTCAGTCTTTCTTAGTACCTACTGAAGTGAGAATGGCCAAATGCCAGGAGAGCTCTGAAGAGGGGCCTTTTCTGAGAAAGCAGGTAGTGGCTCAACCATGGCTCCTGACAACTTCACAGAGTTGGCAAAGAAGTCCAGGTCTGAGATAGGACAGGCCATTTTGGTGGAAAATAGTATGGCCCACCAGTCAGAGGACACTCAGGATACTCACAGACATACTTGGGGGAAGGAGAATCCGTTGTGGGTGTCTGTGTGAGTTTGTGGTTTTGTCTCATGTTCTGAGAATAGGTAGGAAAGGCGGTTTGTTTGTTTAGACTGGAATGTTTCTAGAAAGTCGTTTGACAATGCGAGTGTTTCTATGTCTGTGTATCCCACTGAATCCGTTTTTGTAGACATTTGAAAAGAGAATTCATCAATGGTTGTGTCCTGTCTAGTAGAAAGCTTCCCAGCATTCATCTTGCCAAATTAAAGAATAAAGAGCTGCTTGCCTTATGGATGGGCAACACCTATTATCTTCTTAAGTTCCTCTTTTCTTCCTGAATACTGGCCACTCTCCAGAATAGCCACATGGTATTATTTCCAAGATATGTACCACCTCCAAGCTCTGTGACATGATCATGTACTGGATAGCTGAAGGGAATGAGAGCATCTCAGAAAACTCAGATATCAGTGCGACCAGTAATGTCTCAGTGGAGAAATACTACTTTGGACTTTTGCTTACCTATTGTTCTGTTGTCCTGAATGTCAGGAACGTGTTTGCCTCAGGCCACCCCTGTGTGAAACCTGAAGAAATCAGTTTTCAAATGGAAAAGGATGGGCGTCACCTGTGGCTCTTTGCTTAATTGCTTTGGAAATGGATGTGGCTGAATCAGCCTCTTTGCCCTCTGTGAGGCAGTGGCTTGGATTCTCAGCACCTGATGGATCTAAAGAAAGTTTCCAATTGTGCATCCAAAACAAAAATGGCCAAAAGAGCAGTCATTGTGGATGAAGTCTCTCGCCTTCCTCTGTAAGCTTCCTGACCTCCATCAAGTGAGAATAGGGATCCGTTGGGTCAAACCAGTTCTTCAAAGCTCTGCAGAGGCTAGCCAATAGGTGCTTGGGTTTTCTCAGGACACCAATTCACATAAAGAATCTATACCAGTCAGTTGGCCTCAAACTGGAGAAGCAGAGCAGTATTAAAGAAGGGCTATTTGATCACTCTTGGTTCACAGGAATGGTGTCTAGTCCACTCTGACTTTAGGCAAATGAGGGGCAAGGGAGCTTATTTTGGACACTGTCTTGGGCTGCGCCCGTCATGGAAACCTCTAGCTAGAGGTTATTCAGAGTGTCTATGTTGAAGAAGATGAGGGCCATGTGGGAGTTTTTTGGTTTTAATTGTGGTCAATTGTTGGTGGTTAGAAGAGAATCCTGGGTCCACCTGGGCTGGAATTCTGGTGCGATTCCCCTTAAAGACTGAGTTCTGGAACTGACCTCAGAGAAGTATTGCCATTAATTGTGTTGGGATTTTAGGCGGCCATGCATGAGAGTCGCCATTGGAAACTGAGATCTAAGCCTGGGGTGGCTATTCACCAAGCACTGTCAATCTCAGCCAGGACATCACATGATTTTATTCTGAAAGACTTGGCAGCCATTGTTGAGAGTCAAAACACACATGGACCTCACATTGTAGACCTCAATGGGCCTGGCTTCATGTGGCCTTTTGGCCACTCTTTGGGAAGACTTGCCTCTGAAAATTCTCCAGAGTTTTCCTTGAAATGTGCTTCCTAAAAATTTAATGGTTCCTGAATGAATTGAAACCCACAGTTTCTCCAACTTCATCCTTGAAAAATGTCTAGATAAATACCATGAAATTTTTGAAATTTCCACGACCAGGTGGCACTGGAGAACCTTTGGATGTCCTGTTGCTGATCAAGAGTGTACCAGACAGTGCCTTCCTTGACTGGGTTTCATGAAAATGGTGTAGAACGGAGCTGCCAGTATGGTGGAGCCTGCTGAGTAGTGGGCCCAGAGCTGTAGTGTGCAGTTGTGTGATAAAACATCTGTGGTGGGGTCATGTGGATCTTACTTTGGCTTCCAAATGCTTGTGACTGACATGGTGCAGCCAGCATACCTTTGTATATTAAGCCATCTTGTTAGATGGAGAGTTTTCAGGGCAATGTTCAGAATCAAGTTGCTACGGTTAAGGGGCCAAGCAATGTGGCGTAGAAGCCTGGTTGGTGCATTCTCCTGCAGACCCTTACACACCACACGTGACAGAACTCCCTCCAGCACTGTGTCCCAGTGGAACTCCTTGTATTTTGTGAAGCAAATACCAAACTCCCAGTGCAGCAACAAGAAACACAACAAAATTGGAGAATGACCAAATGGCTTCACAGTCTACACGGAAAGATTCTTAGACCCCAGTGGCCACAGTAAACCCACAAAGAGAGAATTCAGCACTGCTACCTCATGTTCATTGGAAAATAAGAAACCATGTCCTCCATGTAACAGATGCATACACAGCTTTGATGGTCTCACTAAAAAGGAAGCTAAAGCTCCTGAAAACAACATATATTTCAAGTGTACAACCTCAAAGACAGTTTCCCAGATGTCTTGAGGCCTGCACACTTCCATGTTTGTGGAGTTTTTACAGTCTCCATTACTTTTGGAAACTCCTCTACCACCTCCAGTGTTGTGAACTCCAGAGCATTTTCCATTCCAGATATGTATTCCTAGATTTTCTAACTCTTCTCCTCTAATTGTATCTTACTTGGGGCTAAGGTAATGTCAAGGCATTGCTCTGGATGAGAGTGGGAAGATTTTTTTGTAGCACATATTTGCATACACATTGGATTCATTTTCCAATTATTCATTCAAAATACTGAATCCCTCATAGTAACCCACTCCCTACTAGACTCTGACTACAAATCCTATTATGATGGATAAAAATAGACCAAACCAAATTGAAATACAAGTAGTTCAGAGGATGCAAGGTTAACATTTGGACGTTCCTTTTGCATTATATATGGTAGGAGTTTTAAATCTAGTCATTTTTTTTGTTGAAACACTTCTCCATGTGTTTTTAAAGTTAACAAATATGTGAATTCATGTCTCCATTTCTCTGTAGCCTATTCAGCACATATATTTTTATATGCACATATAGAATCCTACCTGGTACCACACGTACATTCTTGTGAGGTGGCTCACTTGGCAGATACAAATTGTGAGAAGAGATCACTCCTGTTAAACACTATTGAAACTGAAAATTCAACCTATGAGTGAGTATCCTAGCTGAACAACATTATACATAAATTCATGTTCAGTAAAATGAATATTTTTAGATCTGTGGATGATATATATTTCATGGTGAATTTCATTTGGCTTGTATATTAATACTTTTTAATTTCTGTGTGTGTATATATATATATATATATATATATATATATATATATATATATATATATATACACTCTCCAGACTTTTCAAAATATGAAATAAATGTATCTTATTATGTACTCCCTAAATTCATTAATATTTAAGTGCGTATTTATAATCAACTTTTCATAAGATTATTCTAAGACATATTCATCCTCCTGAAATACGTATTTGTTTCCTAGTACTGAAAACTAAGTTAAGTGAATTGTGCATACATATCCTAATATTTTTACACTAATTGACCCAGGTTAATATAAATGCAAGTAGATTTCTATAGGACATGATGTGTATTTTGACGTTCATTTTTTTTCAACACTTGTACATTACTATTTCCTCAGTTTATGCACATCATAAGATATATATTTCATCCACAAGTTCACAAATTTAAAGGCTTTTGTTTCACTTTCAATCACTTCCTGGTTCAGAACACATGTATTCCTCCAGGTTACATGACTGGTCTTTTCATGAGACTTCTTTCCAAACACATTATTTTCGATTTCCACAATTACTTTTGAAGCAAAACTCACACATTCTTCATGATAAACCATAATCCTAATATTACCATTAGATGTATAACTGGTTTGGATGAATGGATATATATCAATATAAGGTTTCCTGTATATTTTCAGATATCAATTTGAACCATTATTTAAGTTGGAACCAGTTATATTATTTATTCACAGTATGGTCTCTTCATGCATTATTTCTATATTCATAGACACAGTGTACACCAATTTGTATTCAAAATACTAATTTACACGTCTTCAAAATACTGTTCCTAGAAATGGTGAAAGAAATACTCATGTCACCTGATCTACATATACATTTTATCACAGTAATATTCTGGAAACAAAAAGCAAATGTCACACTTATGATTGTACTAAAGCCTAAATGGAAATTGAACATGGATTACTAAAATCATCCATGTCTAGTTTGCCTATTGCTCTCAAATGTGGATCCTATTGGTGACTACATATTTGTTTCTTCCTAAGATTATATATTCAACCTCAAACCTGTTGAAAATGTCTAATCCTATTACTCACCTTATACTTTGCCTGATTTCCTAATGTCTCTATTGATATATATTTTCCCCAGTTCATCATTGTGACTGCCTCTTAACATGTGCTGACATTTACATTCACTCTCTACATGAAACCCTATTGCTAAAGACCATTTTGTCCAAATCCTATACTCACTCATCTTTCTAAAACTACCGTCTATCTTTCTAATCCTACCGACTATCCCTTTTTGACTGCATGTTCTCTTCGACATTCAATCATCCAAGGTACAATATCCTATACCATTGTATATTGATTTATCTGAGACATCTGTGCAGAAATTAATTCAAAGCTAAGTATCCCAATCAAGGGCCCAATGCCCTTCTGGGCATCAAATCTTACCTAGATTTCTGTTTTCATACCTATATTTCAACTGTATATTTTGTAAATATCACATGTTCCCATAACCATTATTCATCCTGCAGAATTATTCCTAACCCAATCGAACATGTTGTTAACCCTAACCATACACTGTTACCTCAATCTAACTTTACAGAAGATCAGGGAGAGAGTTGGTCTTCCAATACTGGATTGTAGGGTATCTTCCACCTGATGAGAACCTCAAAGGTCCATGCAGAAATGATACATGGAGAAGAAGGCAGCTATGAAGGACCTGAGAGAGCAAAAGTCATTTTCAATGTTAAACAACCGGGTCAGGATGAAGAGATGTATCTGAATCAGCCTTTCTCTTCTTAATATAGAGAAGATGGACCAAACCAGGCCTGTGAGAAGAGCTGTTCCCGGGTGCCTATTGTTGATATACCATTCTAACTTGTGAAACTGTCACAGAAAGTAGGGGCAGTCTCCATTTCCTGGGACCCTTAGAAGCAAATATCAGTACACACTTCCTTGGTGATGGAACACTCTGAACTTGGGATCCAGGAAGCCAGGCACCCAGAGTAAGTCCCAGTCCCAGTCCCAGTGGTCTCAATTGTTTGGATTTACCAAGGACAGAGTCAGTCTTTTTTGGTACCTACTGAAGTGATAATGGCCAAATGTCAGGAGACCTCTGAAGAGGAGCCTTTTCTGAGAAAGCAGGTAGTGGCTCAACCATGGCTCCTGACAACTTCACAGAGTTGGCGAAGGAGACCAGATCTGAGACAGAACAGGCCATTTTGGGGGAACATAGTATGGACCACCAGTCAGAGGACACTCAATATATTCACCAACATACTTGGGGGAAGGAGGTGCCGTTGTGGGTGTTGGTGTGAGTTTGTGGTTTTGTCTCTTTTCTGAGAATAGGTAGGAAAGACTGTTTGTTTGTTTGGACTGGAATGTTTCTAGAAAGTCGTTTGACAACGCGAGTGTTTCTATGTCTGTGCATTCCACTGTATCTGTGGTTGTAGACATTTGAAAAGCGAATGCATCAATGGTTGTGTCCTGTCTAGTAGAAAGCTTCCCAACATTCATACTGCACAATTTAAGAATGGAGAGAGGCTTGCCTTATGGATGGGCAACACCTACTATCTTCCTAAGTTCTTGTTTTCTTCCTGAATACTGGCCACTCTCCAGAATAGCCTCATGGTTTGGTTTCCAAGATATGTACCACCTCCAAGCTCTGTGACATGGCCATGTACTGGATAGCTGAAGAGAATAGAAGCATCTCAGAAAACTCACATATCAGTGTGACCATTAAAGTCTCAGTGGAAAAACACTGCACTGGGCCTTTTGCTTACCTATTGTTCTGTTTTCCTAAATGTCAGGAAGATCTTTGCCTCAGGAAACCCCTTTGTGAAGCCAGAAAAAAAGAGTTTTCAAATGGAAATGAATGGGCATCACCTGTGGCTCTTTGCTTAATTGCTTTGGAAAGAGATGTGGCTGAATCATCCTCTTTGCCCTGTGTGAGGCAGCGGCTTAGATTCTCAGCACCTGATGGATCTAAAGAAAGTTTCCAAGTGTGCATGCAAAACGAAAATGGCCAAAAGAGCAGTCATTGTGGATGAAGTCTCTCGCCTTCCTCTGTAAGCTTCCTGACCTCCATCACGTGAGAATAGGGATCCTTTGTGTCAAATCAGTTCTTCAAAGCCCTATAGAGGCTAGCACATAAGGGCTTGTGTTTTCTCATGACACCAATTCACATAAAGAATATATACCAGACAGTCAGTAGGCCTCAAATTAGAGAAGCAGAGCAGTATTAAGAGCAGGACTATTTGATCACTATTGGTTCACAGGAAGGGAGTCCAGGCCACCCTGACTTTAGGCAAATGAGGGGCAAGGGAGTTTATTTGGAAAACTGTCTTGGGCTGTGCCCCTCATGGAAACCTCCAGCCAGAGGTTATGAAGAGTGTCTATGTGGAAGAAGATGAGGGCCATTTGGGAGTGTTTTGGTTTTAATTGTGGTCATTTGTTTGGTGGTTGGAAGAGATGCCTAGGTCCACCTGGGCTTGAGCTCTGGTGTGATTCCCCTTACAGATTGAGTTCAGGAACTGACCTCAGAGAAGTATTGCCATGAATTGTGTTGGGATTTTAGGAGACCACGCATGAGAGTTGCCTTTGGAAACTGAGATCAATGCCCAGGGTGGCTTTCCACAGAGCATTGTCAATCTCTGCCAGGGCATCACATTATTTTATACTGAAAGACTTGGCAGCCATCGTTGACAGTCAAAACACACATGGGCCTCACATTGTAGACCTCAATGGGCCTGGCTTCATGTGTCTTTTTGGCCACTCTTTGGGAAGCCTTGCCTCTGAGAATTCTCCAGAGTTTCCTTGAAATGTGCTTCCTCAAACATTAATGGTTCCTGAATGAATTGAAACCCACAATTTCTCCAACTTCATCCTTGAAAAATGGCTAGATAAATACCATGAAATTTTTGAAATTTTCATGACCAGGTGGCACTGGAGAACCTTTCAATGTCCTCTTGCTGATGAAGTGTGTACCAGACAGTGCCTTGATTGACTAGGTTTCATGAAAATGATGTAGAACAGAGATACCAGTATGTTGGAGCCTGCTGAGTAGTGGGCCCAGAGCTGTGGTGTGCAGGTGTGTGATAAAACATCTGTGGTCGGGCCATGTGTATCTGCCATTGACTTCCAAATGGCTTGTGGCTGACATTGTGCAGCCAGGAATCACTTATATGTCTGATAACTCTCCATAAAATGCATCTTGTTATATGGAGATGTTTCAGGACAATGTTCAGAATCAGGTGCAATGGTCAAGGGGGCAAGCTATGTGGGATAGAAGCCTGGTTGATGCATTCTCCTGCAGACCCTGACCCATCTCATGTGAAAGAACTCCCTCCAGCACTGTGTCCCAGCTGAATTCCTTGTATTTTGTGAAGCAAATAACAAATTCCCAGTGCAGCAGCAAGAAACACCACGAAAAGTGGAGGATGACCAAATTGCTTCACAGTCCACATGGGGAGTCACTTAGCCTTCAGTGGCGACAGTTTACCTACAAAGAGTGAATTCAGCACTGCTGCCTCATGTCCTTTGAAAAACAAGAAACCATGTCCTCCAGGTCACATAGATGCAGATCCAGCTTTGATGGTCTCATTAGAAAGAAAGCTAAAGCTCCTGACAACAACATATATGTCAAGTGCCCATCGTCAGAGGCAGTTTCTAAGTAAGTCTTCAGGCTGGCAGAGCTCCATGTTTGATAGCATTTACCTATTAGACCAGGATGCAAGAAAAGACCACTGACTCCAATTAAAATCAAGTTAAAGCAAGCTTATATTTTCCACTGCCCAGGTGGCCTCTCCCTCCCAAAACAGTGGGAACAAGACAGCCACCCAAATTTCCTACAGCCCAGGTTTATAACCCAGAATTTTACACTACAGGGGGGTTAAAATATCAGAACTTTGACAAGCATCAAACTAATCGTAGTTTATATATATATATATATATATATATATATATATATATATATATATATATATATATATATTTGCTGGCCCCAACATCAGAATTTATGAAGACCATCAGAGCCTCAGAGAGGGTCATTGTCTGGCCAGGGAAGGCCAGTATTTATGAGGTGTCAATAAAGTTTCATAGAGGGCTGTTCCTGGTCAAAGAGCCAGGCATGGGTGAGTTCAAGGCCACGGGCAGGCATTGCAAGCAGGTTCAGAATTTGGTGGAATTTATAGTTAAGCCAAAATTTTCTTTTCATGGCTTTGTGGCAAGATGGATCCCAATTTTAATAAAAGATCAGGTTGGGTCTATCATTCCCCCCTTTTCTAATGTGTCCCTTTCAAATCTTTGATAGGGTAGGGGAAGAGCACTGAGGGAATTTTAATACCTCACGTAACAGTCTCCATATTTTTTGAACTCACACAAAACCAGTCTCCCTGATTTTACCTGACTTAATTAATTACTTAAAATGAAAGTCTATTTATTTTTGGCTCCATTGTTGTAAGAAGAGTGGCGTCACTCATTTTGGCTTCTTCTGAGCTGAGAGAGGGTGACATGAGGGGGCACAGCATGAGGGACATGAGTTGCCTTTTAGAAGTCAGTTCGGTTTGAAGTCTGGTTGTGGTAGAACAGTTTGTAAAGTCATCTGGGGATGGGTTCTTCTATGAGAGAAACAAAAAACATGAGTACTGAATAAATGTTGCAGCTGCTGAAACAAGTCACTGTATAGATGTCCCCTCATCTGTCTTCAATATCCCCAGTTATCAGGACTTTCAACTTAATATTTAACTTTTAGTGTCACAGTTGTCCCACCCCATAAGATACAGTTTAATAATTTAATGTCATCTGATATTACAAATTCCTTTTACTAGTATGACCTCTGTGTGTAATAGAGAAACCTTTAATTCTGTTAGTCAGGGCTGGATAATCATACTAGCAAACACCAAGCCTACCTGTGTAGGTTAGGAATATCTGTAGGCCTTAAACAAAAAACTTCTGCCTCTGGTAGCTCCTATTGATAGTCTCTTTTTATTCTCATCAGGCATTCCTCTCTGAGAATCCTTCTTTGTAGCCTCCAGTCTTACTTATTTTGGGAGGCTACCATAAAGTGTATACGTTAAAATATTATTATAACTATTATTATTTAAAATGCCCAGGAATGGCTGTATTTTGGGTTTATCTGTCTTTGCTAAGAGTTTAAGATGAAGCAGTAAAACTGACTATTGTTTCTATCTATTGTTAACAGTCAGCTGAGATTTTATGGGAGTCATTTCTGGGGAAACTTGAGAGCAGCTTCTCAGTTCTGCTAGTGCCATTTGTGCTAGGTGATTCCAGGTCTTGCTTGACCATGTGGCTTCTCTCAGAAGCATCAGGAATATCTCCCTTCTCTGATGACTCTCTTCTTCGTAGAAAATGCACTGATTGGCTTTCTGTTCTCCAGTGGCCTCATTAATCTTCCTGATCAGGAGTTTATGTGGCTGAGAGTTGCAAAGTTCTTTAGAGAAGTCTCCTGTTCCCTGGATACAAACTGACTCAGAGGTCAAGAGCCAAAATTTGTTTTATTGTCCCTTTTCATTTAAATTAAATTTTAAATCCTAATCTTAAACATCCAGCAAATAAATTTTAACAGCCTTATATTAAGAGTACTGTGCTTTAATGTCTATAATTTAAAATTATTTATCTTTTTATTATTTGGGATCTGTATTTTTCTGTCTTGTAGGTGATGCCTTATTATCTTAAATTAAGCAATGTTGTGTTCAAAAGCAACTCTTTTGTAAAACACTAACAGGGAATCTTTAGTTAACTTATAAGGAAATTACAAAATAAAATTAACAAGAGTAAAAATACTTAGTTCGTGTAATAGCTACCCTGAATTTTTGGCTGAGTTATAAATTATATCCCCTTTTTGAGATCCTAGTAATCTTGACAGAAAAAAATAAAACTTCTGAACGTAACTTTAAATTAAATAACATCTGACCTACTGCTTTCGTAGTTATTCTCACATGTTGTAAGATGAGACACAGAGCCTTATCTCAGGTAAGGCAGGGCTCTATATAAATCTTAAGTCTTTTAGTTCTAAAGCTGATCTTTTTTTTTAAATATCATCTTACACAGTTTACATAAATTGTTTGAGGTCACATGAACATTAGCTAACACCATATGATATCACATTTAAAACATGAATTAAAGAAAGGCTGAAAGTTTTTAACCTTTACATAGATTAGGCGCTCATTAACTTAAAAATATATTTAAATTTTTCCCCAATGTAAAAAGTAACATAAAACTTTACATATCTTATTGATAACAAGAAAATAAATCCCCAATATATATATATATATATATATATATATATATATATATATATATATATATATATTTACCATACAACTTCAGAACACCAGCTTGATGTAATGCTCTTTTAAAGTTTCTACCTTACAGACTTGTATACCTGGAAGATATGAGCACATTAATAGCATCACAATGACATTGATGTTTTTACATTAACCAAATTTAGCTTTTAAAGAAATTCCAGTACAGTGCTCTAAAATAACAGTTCTTATTTAATCACTTGTTTAATTTTTATGGTTGCTTGCTCTAGAAAAATAAAAATAAACACAATGTTATGGGTAAACTTTTGTTTTCAGAAATTTGTGTCGCTTTATCACATGACTGATTTTTACAATCTTATACAGACTTTAGAACAAACTTATACAGACCTTACTAAATCAATCAGATATCTAACAAAAGTACTCATGAATGAGTAATCCCATATCAAATTTACTTCACTTATTTATCAAAATATTAGAGAAATGTATTGAACAGTGTAAACCATTTTTTTGTTAAAGGAAAAGTCCTAGAACCAAGGCATATTAGACATTTTATAGACATTAATATTTTATTAGATTTTTGAGCAGCTAGAAAAACTTGTAAGCTTAAATTTAAAGACATTTATTGTTATTTGTTTATCCAAATTTAAAGTGAACCATTTAACTCACGTGAATTAAAGATCTTCTAATCCACTTTTTAAAATTTGTTTTTATGAGTGTTTTTTTTAATGATCGCTCCTTATATATGTTAATTTGTATATCATATATATGATATACGAACATATGGATATATGGACATACAACACATAACAAAAGTGTGCACAAATAATAATAGTAAGGCCTTGTAGCTTTTCACAGGTGAAATCTCCATTGTAATGTTTCAGAACTCCACTGTTGGTCAAAGATAGAACTGATGAGAAAAATATTAACCTAGTTCTCTAGGATCAAAATAATGAGCTCAAAAAAAAAATACAGAATCTAAGGAAAAAAATGAGAGTCCTAGAAAAAATGACTGGCCAGTAATTAGTAAATACCATACGATTTACCTTTTTTTTTTTCCCACTTAGACATCAGATCAGTCTCCTACTGAGCTTGCAGGCTTCTTTCATTTACATTTCAACATAAGTCCTGGCTGAGTTCTGGAAGGAGCTGGACAAAACTGCTATTCTGAGCGGACACCTCAGGCCTAAGGCACTTTAACCATAATTTTCAGGTGAGGATGTTGAAAATTATGATACAATTTTAAGATACAATTCAAAATTTTATACCTTAACATCTTGTTTTGTCAACAGATACCATACTATGATTTACTATCCTTGTCCAAATTAATGCACTGACACACTGTGACATTTTCCCAGGCTACCCAATTAAAAATTGGTGAAAAAAAAGACTAAATGATTGGGAAGTTACTTGCCAACTTGGAAGTAGAATTCTTTAGTTTTCCATTTTAAGTATTTAAGTTCTCTGGCATGAATTATCTGAAATCATAAACTAAAAAATTACCTAAACCCGACTTTTAACTGCAAGATTGAGCAATGCTACAAAAACCCATCCAGATACCATATTGTTACAATAAAACATCATCATTTAGACACACATTCAGCTAAGATCATTCCCAAGAAACAATTTATAATATCAACACATTATTGCACATGTCTTAAATGGCCAGAAACAAAGACAAAAGACAGATAGAAAGGAGCTCCAGACTATGGCTGACAGGACAGAAGCCTTTAAAACAGCAGATAAGAGAAAAATCTCCTACACCAGTGGCATGATAGATGTCCCCACAAGGACATCAGATGTTTTCACAGAGGGGCAACCTGAAATGTAATATCAAAGGTCTCCATGGTGACTTTACTGCATTTAGTGTCTCCTTTTTCTTTTTCTCTTTTTTAAGAAAACAGAGGTGGCATAATACTTACAGTGCAGGGAAGGAAGGAGGGAATTTACTGAAGCAACAGGACTTCGGCAGCTGCTGGGAGTCCCTCAGTCCCATCTTTTACTTACAGGATTAGCTCCTCTGGTTTGGTTCCACCCCAAGCACGTTGAATCTCCTAACATTTCAGTAGTCAGCTCTCAAAATTCCGGGGTCGGGGGGGTATCAAAATTCGTAACTTAAATTTCGGTTCTGGACCTTGAAGCCAATTAATACCAATTTAATATAAGGACAGGGTTTGAGAAAAAGTAAAAGGGAGGTTTACTGCTTTGCTAACAAAGGATAAAAACAGGGGACTCTGTCCAAAGTTGTGACTCTCTTGATCTGGAGGGACAAGGGGTTTTAAAGGAGCTTCCCTTGTTAACCTGGGAGATACTCAGTTATTAGGTCTCCAGCAGGCATTGCCCTCTGCAGTGGGTGTGCTCCAGACAGCCAGCTAGGGGCTTCTCTCATCCTGCTTAACAAAGGGGGGTATAGTGCATCACATTTCTTTAAAACATAGTCCAAAGGGGTGACAGGCTTACATGCTTTATTACCCATTTTCACGTCCAATATCCTTAAGTTTTTACCACAGAAATCACACAACAAAACGCACAAAACAAACAAATAAAAAACATTTAGAACACAGAACAAAACACACACACACAAAAAAAACAGAAACTCGGCGAATAAACAGAAAACCAGAGGAGCAATGCAGCGTCTTGCTAAAGCTCCGGGGTAGGAGCTCCTGCGTGCCAGTCGGCACCTCTCTACACATTCAGAGGTATTCCCTACAGAAAAGAACAGAGGAAAGAAGGATTCCTATTACTGTCCCGGACAGGAGTATATGTGAGCCTTCCCAGGCCACCTCTCTGTCATCAGAAGAGTACTCCCTTAACCGGATATCAGATGTTATAAAGGCGCCTCTTACCTATGAAGGCCTCCTCCACCAGGTGCTTGATAATAGTTTTAGTGCGATGGTTCACTGCAGTGATCCACGGACTGAAGGCTCATTCCAAGGCCTTGGAACTTGGCTCTCCAGCCTGGAGTCCTGGAGGATAGGCCAGCTTCAGAATTTCCAGCAGTCTGGCTTTGTGATCTGGTCGGGTCATGTTGCTGGGGAACTCCAAAATGTTAGTCCAGGACACAAGAAAAGACCACTGACTCCAATTAAAATCAAATTAAGGCAAGCTTAATATTTCAACCAGCCAGGCTGCCTCTCCCTCTCAAAATGGCGGGAACAAGACAGCAACCCCACCTTTCCTACAGCCCAGCTTTATAGCCCAGAAAGTTACACAAAAGGGGGGTTACAGAAAACAGAACTTTGACAATCATCACACTAATTGTAGTTTACATTTGTTTTTTCTGGCCCCAGCATCAGAAATTATGAGGACCATTAGAGCCTCAGAGAGGGTCATTGTCTGGCCAGGGAAGGCGAATATTTATGAGGTGTCATTAAAGTTTCAGAGAGGGCCGTTATCTGGTCAGAGAGCCAGGCATGGGTGAGTTCAAAACATGGTCAGGCATTCTAAGCAGGTTCAGAATTTGCAGTAATTTATAGTAAAGCAAAAATCATCTTTTCATGGCTTTGTGGCAAGATGGCTCACAATTTTAATGAAAGATCATGTTGGGTGATCAACCCTGTCCCCTACTTTTGGAAAATCCTCTACCACCTCCAAGGTTGTGAACTCCTGAGCATTTTCCATTCCAGATATGTATTCACAGAATTTCTAACTCTTCTTCTCTAATTGCGTCTTACTTGGGGCGAAGTTAATGTCAAGCCATTGTTCTGGATGAGAGTGGGAAGAATATTGTGCAGCACATAATTGCATACACATTGGATTCACTTTCCAATTTTCCAATTGAAATACTGAATTCCTGACAATAACCCATACCCTTCTAGACGCTAACTACAAATACAAATATGATGGAGAAAAATAACCCAAACGGAATTGAAATACAAGCAGTTCAGAGGAGGCATGGTGTATATTGGACTTGCCTTTTGCAAGATAAAAGGTAGGTGTTATAAATCTAGTCATTTTTTAATTGAAATAGTTTTATATGTGTATTAAAGTTAACAAATATGTGAATTCCTATCTCCCTTTCGCTGTAACCTATTCAGCACATTAATTTTTATATACACATATAGAATCCTACCTGATATCACACGTACATTTTTGTGAGGTGCCTGACATTGCAGATACAAATTGTGAGAAGAGATTACTCCACCTAAATGCTGTTGGAACTGAAAATTCAAGCTAATGGTGAGCTTCCTAGTTGAATAACATTATACATAAATCCATGTTCAGTAAAATGAATATTTTTGGATCTGTTGATGATATATATTTCATGGTGAAATTCGATTGGCATATATAATTCTACTTTTGAATGTCTTTCTTTGTGTGTGTGTTTGTGTGTGTGTGTGTGTATATATATATATATATACAAAATAAATCTCCAGATTTTTCAAAATATGAAATATATGTGTCTTATATACACTCCCTAAATTCATTCATGTTCATGTATGTGGATTAATAATCAACTTTTCACAAGATTATTCTCAGAAATATTCATCCACCTGAAATACATATTTGTTTCCTAGTACTGAAAACTAACTTCAGTGAAAGGTGCAAACAAATCCTAGTATTTCTACATTAACTGACCTAGTTTAACATCAATGCTAGTAGATTCCTATGGGACATGATGTGTATTTTGACATTAATTATTATTCAACACTGGTACATTACTATTTCTTCAGTTTATGCACATCATAGGATATATATTTCATCCACTACTTAGCAAATTTATAGGCATTTGTTTCACTTTCAATCACTTCTTGCTCCAGAACACATGTATTTCCCTATGTTTCTTGACTGGTCTTTTCATGAGACTTTATTCAAATATATTATTTTCAATTTCCATGATCAATTTTTAAGCAAAACTCACACATCCTTCATGATAAAACATAACCCTAAGATGACCATTAGATATATAACTGGTTGGAATGATTGATTGTGCATCTTTATAACATTTCTTATATATTTTCAGATATCCATTCAATCCATTATTTAAAGTGGATCCAGTTATATTATTTATTCCCAGTATGGTCTATTCATGCGTTATTGCTATATTCATAGACAGAGGGTATACCTATTTGTACCCCAATACAAATTTATATGTCTTCAAAATATTGCTCCTGGAAATGGTGGAAGAAATACTCATGTCATGTGATATACATATACATTTTATCACAGAAATATTCTGGACACAAAAAGCAAAGGTCACACTTTCAATTGTACCAAAGCCTAAATGGAAAGTGAGCATGGATTACTAAAAACATCTATGTCCAGGTTGCCTAATGCTCTCAAATGTCAATCCTATTGGTGACTACATATTTGTTTCTTCCTAAGATTATATATTCTTCCTAAGATTATATTTCAAGCCTGTTGAAAATGTCTAATCCTATCACTCACTTTGTACTTTGCTTGATTTCCTAATGTCTTTATTGATATCTGCTTTCCCTCATATTTTCCCCAGTTCATCATTGTGACTGACTCTTCACATGTGCTGACATTAATACTCACTCTCTAACCGAAACCCTATTGCTAAAGAACATTTGTCCAAATCCTATACTCACTCTTCATTCTAAACCTAACGACTACCTTCCTCATCGTACTGAATATCGCTTTTTGGCTGGATGTTCTCTTCAACATTCAATCATCCAAGGTACAAGGTCCTATGCCATTGTTTATTGATTTATCTGAGACAACTGTGCAGCACATAACTCAAAGCTAAGTATACCACTTAAGGGTCCAATTCCCTTCTGGGCTTCAAATCTTTCCTAATTTTCTGCTTTCATACTTATATTTCACCTATATACTCTTGTAAATATCGAAGGTTGCCAATACCATTATTCATCTCGCAAAATGATTCCTAACCCAAATCAAACATGTTATTAACCCTAAACATACACTGTTCCATCAATATAACTTACAGAAGAGCAGGGACAGAGTTGGTCTTACAATATAGGAATGTAGGTGATCTTCCACCTTCTGAGAACCTCAAAGATCCATGGAGAAATGATCCTTGGAGAAGATTTATGCAGCTATGTTGGACCTGAGAGAGCAATAGAAATCTTCCATGGCAAACAACCTGGTCAGGATGAATTGATGGGTCTAAGTCAGCCTCTCTTTTCTTATTGTAAAGAAGTTGGAAGAAACCAGGCCTGTGTGGAGAGCTGTACCTGGGTGCCTAAGGTTGATATTCCATTCTAACTTCTGAATGTGTCAGAGGATGTTGGGGCAGCCTCCATCTCATGGGACCCTTGGAAGCAACTGTTAGGACAAAGTGGTTTTCAAGGCAGTGACCTCATTCAGTTCCTGAAGGAAGTGACCTCTCCTCACTTCCTTGGTGATTGAATTCTCTGAACTTGGGATCCAGGAAGCCAGGCACCCAGAGCCAGTCCCAGTCCTAGTCCCATTGGGCTAACTTGTTTGCTTTTTCCAAGGACAGAGTCAGTCTTTCTTGGTACCTACTGATGTGAGGATGGCCAATTTCCAGCAGAGCTCTGAAGAGGCACCTTCCCTGAGAAAGCAGGTAGTGGCTCACCACTGTCTCCTGACAACTTCACATAGTTGGCCAAGGAGACCAGATCTGAGAGAGGACAGGCCATTTCGGGGGAACATAATATGGCCCACCAGTCAGAAGACACTCTGGATAGTCACAGACCTACTTGGGGGAAGGAGGTGGCTTTGCCGTTGTGGGTGTGAGTTTGTGTTTTTTTTCTCATGTTCTGAGAATAGGTAGGAAAGGCGTTTTTTTCTGGTGTGGAGTGGACTGTTTCTAGTAAGTCCTTTGACATTGTGAGGGTTTCTATGTCTGTGTATCCCACTGTATCCGTGGTTGTAGAGATTAGAAAAGAGAATGCATCAATGGATTTGTTTTCTCTAGTAGAAAGCTTCCCCACATTAATACTGCCCAATAGATTAATAGACTTCACTTTGCCTTATGGATGGGCAACACCTACTGTCTTCTTAAGTTACTGTTTTCTTCGTGAATTCTGGCCACTCTACAGAATACGCTCATGGTTTTGTGTCCCAGATATGTAACACCACAAGGCTCTGTGACATGGCCATGTACTGGATAGCTGAAGAGATTGAGAGCATCTCAGAAAACTCAGATATCAGTGTGACCAGTAAAGTCTCAGTGAAGAAACCCTTCTTGGGCCATTTGCTTACTTGTGTTTCAATTACCCTGAATGTCAGGAAGGTCTTTGCCTCATGCCAACCCTTTGTGAAGCCTGAAGAAAACTGTTTTCATATGGAAATGAATGGGCTTCACCTGTGGCTCTTTGCTTAATTGCTTTGGAATGGGATGTGTCTGAATCAGTCTCTGGTCCTTGTGTGAGGCTGTGACTTAGATTCTCAGCACCCAATGGATCTAAAGAAAAATCCCATGTGCTTCCCAAACCGAAATGGCCAAAAGAGAAGTCATTGTGGATGAATTTTTTTGCCTTCTTGTTTTAGGTTCCTGACCTCCATTAAGTGAGAATAGGGATTCTTTGGATTAAATGAGTTCTTCAAATCCCTGCAGAGGCTTGCCCATATGTGCTTGGGTTTTCTCATGACTCCAAATCACATAAAGAATCTATACCTCACAGCCAGTAGGCCTCAAATTGGAGAAGCGTAACACTTTAACAGCAGGATTATTTGATCACTCCAGGTTCACAGGAGGAGTTTCCAGGCCACCATGATTTTAGGCAAATGAGGGGCAAGTGAGCTTATTTTGGACACTTTCTTAGGCTGTCCCCCTCATAGAAATCTCCAGCCAGAGGTTATGATGAGTGTCTATATGGAAGAAGATGAGGGCCCTGTGGGAGTGTTTTGATTTTAATTGTGGTCATTTTTGTGGTGGTTGGAAGGAATGACTGGTTCCACCTGGGCTTGAACTCTGGCGTGATTCCCCTTAGAGACTGAGTTCTGGAACTGAACTCAGAGAAGTATTGCCATGAATTGTGTTGGGATTTTAGAAGGCCATGCATGAGACTCACCCATGGAAACTGAGATCTAGGCCCAGGGTGTCTTTCCACAAAACAATGGGAACCTCAGCCAGGATATCACATGATTTTATTCTGAAAGATTGGCAGGTATAGTTGAGAGTCAAAACACACATGGACCTCACATTGTAGGCCTCAATTTGCCTGGCTTCATGTGACCTTTTGGCAACTCTTTGAGAAGCCTTGCCTGTGAGTGTTCTCCAGAGCTTTCATTGAAATGAGCTTTCTCAACACTTAATGGTTCCTGAATGATTTGAAACCCACAGTGCCTCCAACTTAATCTTTGAAAAATGGCTAGATAAATACCATGAAATTTTTGAAATTTCCATGACCAGGTGGCACTGGAGAATCTTTGGAATTCCTGTGGTTGATCATGTGTATACCAGAGAATGCCTTGTTTTACTGGGTTTTATGAAAATGGTGTAGAACAGAGATGCCAGTAATTTGTATCCTGCTGATTAGTGGGCCTAGAGCAGTGGTGGGCAGGTGTGTGATAAAACACCATGGTGGGGCCATGTGGATCGGCCATTGGCTTCCAAATGGATTATGACTGACATAGTGCAGAAATCAGACACTTATATGTAAAGGCATTTTTTATATGGAGAGGTTTCAGGGCAATGTTCAGAATCAGTTTACTATGGTTATTGGGGCAAGCTGTGTGGGATAGAAGCCTGGTTGGTGCATTCTCCTGCAGACCCTGACCCACCACACGTGACAGAACTGCCTTCAGCACTGTATCCTAGTAGAACTCCTTGTATTTGGTGAAGCAAATACCAAATTCCCAGTGCAGCAGCAAGAAACACCACGAAAAGTGGAGGATGACCAAATGTCTTCACAGTCCACACGAGGAGACACTTAGCCTCCAGTGGCCACAGTTTACATACAAAGAGAGAATTCAGCACTGCTGCCTCATGGTCATTGGAATATAAGAAACCATGTCTTCCAGGTCACATAGATGCAGACCCATTTTGATGGTCTCACTACAAAGGAAGTTAAAGCTCATGACAACAACATATATTTCAAGTGCCCAACCTCAGAGGCAGTTTTCCAAGAAGTCTTAGGCCAGCAGAGCTCCATGTTTGTGGAGTGTTTACACTGTTCTTTACTTTTGGAAACTCCTCTACCACCACCAAGGTTGTGAACTCCCGAGCATATTCCATTCCAGATATGTATTCACAGATTTTCACACTTTTCTACTCTAATTGTGTCTTACTTGGGCCAAGGTAATATCAAGGCATTGTTCTGAATGTGAGTGGGAAGATTTTTGTGTAGCACATATTTACATACACATTCGATTCATTTTTCAATTTTCTATTTGAAATACTGAAGCCCTGAAACTAACACACACCCTACTATACTCTGACTAATAATTCTAATATGATGGTGAAAAATAACCCAAACAGAATAGAAATACAAGCAGTTCAGAGGAGGCATGGTGTATTGTTACAATTGCCTTTTGCATTATATAGTGTAGGAGTTATAAATCTAGTCATTTTTTTGTTGAAATAGTTCTACATGTGTTTTTAAAATTAACAAATATGTGAATTCCTGTCTCCCTTTCTCTGTAGCCAATTCATCACATGTATTTTTATATGCACATATAGAATTCTACCTGGTACCACACGTACATACTTGTGAGGTAACTGAATTGGCAGATGCAAATTGTGAGAAAGGATAACTCCTCCTAAATGCTGTTGGAACTGAAAATTCAACCTATGGGTGAGCTTCCTAGTTGAATAACATTATACATTAATCCATGTTCAGTAAAATGAATATTTTTCGATCTGTGGATTATATGTATTTCATGATGAATTTCGATTGGCATATATATTGCTACTTTTTTTCTTTTATTGGTTGCTCAAAACATTAAAAATCTCTTGACATATAATATTTCATACATTAGATTCAAGTGGCTTATGAACTCCCATTTTTAGCCCAAATAGAGATTACAGAATCACATTGATTACACATCCACATTTTTACATAATGCCCTATTAGCTACTGTTGTATTCTGCTACCTTTCCTATACTCTACTATCTCCCCTCCCCTTCCTTCCGATCTTCTCTTTTTTCCCCATCTACTGTAATTTATTTCACTCCATGTTTATTTTCCCATTCCACTCACAACAATATGTAATTTTGTGTAACAATGAGGGTCTCCCTCCATTACCATGCAATTTCCCTTTTCTCTCACTTACCCTCCCACCTCATGTCTCTGTTTAAAGTTAATCTTTTCTTCCTGCTATTGCTCCCTGCTCTGTTCTTAGTTGCTCTCATTATATCAAAGAAGACATTTGGTATTTATTTTTTAGGGATTGGCTATCTTCACTAAGCATAATCTGCTCCAGTGCCATCCATTTTTCTGCAAATTTTATGATTTTGTCATTTGTTAGTGCTGCGTAATACTCCATAGTGTATAAATGCCACATTTTTTTTTTATCCATTCATCTATTGAAGGGCATCTGGGTTGGATCCACAGTGTATCAATTGTGAATTGTACTGCTATGAAAATCCATGTGGTAGTATCCCTGTATTACTCTCTTTTAAGGTCTTCAGGGAATAGTCAGAGAAGGGCAATAGCTGAGTCAAATTGTGGTTCCATTCACAGCTTTCCCAGGAATCTCCATACTGCTTTCCAAATTGGCCACACCAGTTTACAGTCCCACCAGCAATGTACAAGAGTATCTTTTACCCCAGATCCTTGCCAGCACTTGTTGTTGTTTGACTTCATAATGGCTACCAATTTACTGGAGTGAGATGGTATCTTAGGGTGATTTTGATTTGAATTTTTCTGACTGCTAGAAATGGTGAGCATTTTATTATGTACTTGATGAATGATTGTATGTCCTCCTCTGAGAAGTGTCTGTTCAAGTCCTTGACCCATTTGTTTACTGGGTTATTTGTTATCTTATTGTCTAATTTTTTGAGTTCTTTGTATATTCTGGATATTAGGCCTCTATCTGAAGTGTGAGGAGTAAAAATTTGTTCCCATGATGTATGCTCCTTATTTACCTCTCTTATTCTTTCTCTTGCTGATAAAAAACTTTTCAGTTTAAGTAGTCCCATTTGTTGATTCTTGTTATTAACTCTTGTGCTATGGATGTCATATAAAGGAATTTGGAGCCCGACCCCATAAAATGTAGATCAGAGCCAACTTTTTCTTCTATCAGACACAGAGTCTTTGATTTGATATCTAGCACCTTGATCCACTATGAGTTAACTTTTGTGCATGGCGAGAGAAAGGAATTCAGTTTCATTTTGTTGCACATGGATTTCCATTTTTCCCAACACCATTTGTTGAAGATACTATATTTCCTCCATTCCATGCTTTTAGCTCCTTTATCAAATATAAAATAGTTGTAGCTTTTTGGATTAATCTCTGTGTCCTCCATTCTGTACCATTGGTCCACCCGCCTGTTTTGGTACCAGTACCATGCTGGGTTTTTTTTAATTAATTTTATTGTAGGTTGTTCAAAACATTTCATAGTTCTTGATATATCATATTTCACACTTTGATTCAAGTGGGATATGAGCTCCCATTTTTACCCCATATACAGATTGCAGAATCACATCAATTGCACAACCATTGATTTACATATTGCCATTCTGGTGACTGTTGTATTCTGTTGCCTATCCTATCCTCTACTATCCCCACTCCCCCCTCCCCTCCCCTCTTCTCTCTCTACCTCCTCTACTGTAATTCATTTCTCCCCCTTATATTTTTCCTCCTTTCCCCTCACTTCCTATTGTATGTAATTTTGTATACCCCTGAGGGTCTCCTTCCATTTACATGCAATTTTCCTTCTCTCTCCCTTTCCCTCCCACCTCTCATCCCTGTTTAATGTTAATCTTCTTCTCATGCTCTTCGTCCCTACTCTGTTCTTAGTTACTCTCCTTATATCAAAGAAGATATTTGGCATTTGTTTTTAAGGGATTGGCTAGCTTCACTTAGCATAACCTGCTCTAATGCCATCCATTTCCCTCCAAATTCTATGATTTTGTCATTTCTTAATGCAGAGTAATATTCCATTGTGTATAAATGCCACATTTTTTTATCCATTCTTTTATTGAAGGACATCTATGTTGGTTCCACAGTCTTGCTATTGTGAATTGTGCTGCTATGAACATGGATGTAGCAGTGGCCCTATAGTGTGCTCTTTTTAGGTCTTTAGGGAATAGACCGAGAAGGGGAATAGCTGGATCAAATGGTGGTTCCATCCCGAGCTTTCCAAGAAATCTCCATACTGCTTTCCAAATTGGCCGCACCAATTTGCAGTCCCACCAGTAATGTACAAGAGTACACTTTTCCCGACATCCTCGCCAGCACTTGTTGTTGTTTGACTTCCTAATGGCTGCCAATCTTACTGGAGTGAGATGGTATCTTAGGGTGGTTTTTATTTGCATTTCTCTGACTGCTAGAGATGGTGAGCATTTTTTCATATACTTCTTGATTGATTGTATGTCCTCCTCTCAGAAATTTCTGTTCAGGTCCTTGGCCCATTTGTTGATTCGGTTATTTGTTATCTCATTGTCTAATTTTTTTAGTTCTTTGTATATTGTGGATATTAGGGCTCTGTCTGAAGTGTGAGGAGTAAAGATTTGTTCCCAGGATGTAGGCTACCTATTTACCTCTCTTATTGTTTCTTTTGCTGAGAAAATAACTTTTTAGTTTGAGTAAGTCCCATTTGTTGGTTCTAGTTATTAACTGTTGTGCTATGGGTGTCCTATTTAGGAATTTGGATCCCGACCCCACAGTATGTAGATCATAGCCAAATTTTTCTTCTATCAGACGCCATGTCTCTGATTTGATATCAAGTTCCTTGATCCACTTTGAGTTAACTTTTGTGCATGGTGAGAGAAAGGGATTCAGTTTCATTTTGTTGCATATGGATTTCCAGTTTTCCCAACACCATTTGTTGAAGATGCTAGCCTTCTTCCATTGCATGCTTTTAGCCCCTTTATCGAATATAAGATAGTTGTAGTTTTGTGGATTGGTTTCTGTGTCCTCTATTCTGTACCATTGGTCCACCCGCCTGTTTTGGTACCAGTACCCTGCTGTTTTTGTTACTATTGCTCTGTAGTATAGTTTGAAGTCTGGTATAGCTATACCGACGGATTCACACTTCCTGCTTAGCAATGTTTTTGCTATTCTGGGTCTTTTATTTTTCCATATGAATTTCATGATTGCTTTCTCTATTTCTACAAGAAATGCCATTGGGATTTTGATTGGCATTGCATTAAACCTATTGAGAACTTTTGTTAATATCGCCATTTTGATGATGTTAATTCTACCTATCCATGAACAGGGTATATTTTTCCATCTTTTAAGATCTTCTTCAATTCTCTCTTTAGGGTTCTGTAGTATTCATTGTATAAGTCTTACACCTCTTTTGTTAGGTTGATTCCCAAGTACTTTATTTTTTCTGAGGATATTGTGAATGGGGTGGTTGTCCTCATATATATTTTAGAGGATTTGTCGCTGATATACAGGAATGCCTTTGATTTATGCGTGTTGATTTTATATCCTGCCACTTTGCTGAATTCATTTATTAGCTCTAATAGTTTCTTTGTAGACCCTTTTGGGTCTGCTAGGTATAGAATCATGTCATCTGCAAATAGTGATAATTTGAGTTCTTCTTTTCCTATTTTTATGCGTTTAATTTCTTTTGTCTGTCTAATTGCACTGGCCAGTGATTCGAGAACTATGTTGAACAGAAGTGGTGATAGAGGGCATGCCTGTCTTGTACCAGATTTTAGAGCGAATGCCTTCAGTTTTTCTCCATTCAGAATGATGCTAGGCTGAGGCTTAGCATAGATTTCTTTTACAATATTGAGGTATGTTCCTGTTATCCCTAGTTTTTCTAGAGTTTTGAACATAAAGGGATGCTGTACTTTGTCGAATGCTTTTTCCGCATGTATCGAGATGATCATATGGTTCTTATATTTAAGCCTATTGATGTGGTTAATAACATTTATTGATTTTCGTATATTGAACCAACCTTGCATCCCAGGGATAAATCCTACCTGATCATGGTGCACATTTTTTTTGATATGTTTTTGTATCCGGTTCGCGAGAAGTTTATTGAGCATTTTTGCATCTAGGTTCATTAGAGATATTGGTCTGTAGTTTTCTTTCTTTGGAGTGTCTTTGTCTGGTTTAGGAATCAGGGTGATGTTGGACTCATAGAATGAATTTGGAAGTTCTCCCTGTTTTTCATTTTCCTGAAATAGCTTGAAAAGTATTGGTATTAGTTCCTCTTTAAAGGTTTTGTAAAACTCTGCTGTATACCCATCCGGTCCTGGGCTTTTCTTAGTTGGTAGTCTTTTGATGGTTTCTTTATTTCCTCAGTTGATATTCGTCTGTTTAGGTTGTCAATATCCTCCTAACTCAATCTGGGCAAATCATATGACTTAAGAAATTTATCGATGCCTTCACTATCTTCTAATTTATTGGAGTATAAGGATTCAAAATAATTTCTGATAATCTTCTGTATTTCTGAAGTGTCTGTTGTGATATTGCCTTTTTCATCCCATATGCGAGTAATTTGAGTTCTCTCTCTTCTTCTCTTCATTAGCGTGGCTAAGGGTCTGTCAATTTTATTTATTTTTTCAAAGAACCAACTTTTAGTTTTGTCAATTTTTTCAATTGTTTCTTTTGTTTCAATTTCATTAATTTTTGCTCTGATTTTAATTATTTCTTGTCTTCTACTTTTTTGCTGTTGTTTTGCTCTTCTTTTTCTAGGACATTGACTTGAAGTATTAGATCATTTATTTGTTGGTTTTTTTCTTTTTTTAAGGAATGAACTCCAAGCAATAAATTTTCCTCTTAGAACTGCTTTCAATGTGTCCCATAGATTCCGATATGTTGTGTCTGTGTTTTCATTTATCTCTAAGAATTTTTTAATATCCTCCTTGATGTCTTCTATAACCTATTTATCATTCAGTAACCTATTTTTCATTCTCCAATTGATGCATGATTTTTCCTTACTTCTTTTATCGTTGATTTTCAATTTCATTTCATTATGTTCAGATAAGATGCATGGTATTATCTCTACTCCTTTATATTGTCTAAGAGTTGCCCTGTGACATAATATATGATCTATTTTTGAGAAGGATCCAAGTGCTGCTGAGAAAAAAGTGTAACTGCTTGATCTTGGGTGGTATATTCTATATATGTCAATTAAGTCTAGGTTATTAATTATGTTATTGAGTTCTATAGATTCCTTATTCAACTTTTCTTTGTAAGATCTATCCAGTGGTGAGAGAGGTGTGTTGAAGTCTCCCATAATTATTGTATGGTGGTCTATTAGACTCTTGAACTTGAGAAGAGTTTGTTTGATGAACATAGCTGCACCATTGTTTGGGGCATATATATTTATGATTGTGATGTCTTGTTGGTGTATGGTTCCCTTGAGCTGTATGTAGTGTCCCTCTTCATCCCTTTTGATTAACTTTGGCTTGAAATCTATTTTATTTGATATGAGTATGGACACTCGTGCTTGTTTCCGAAGTCCATAAGAGTGATATGATTTTTCCCAACCTTTCACCTTCAGTCTATGTATGTCTTTTCCTATCAAATGCGTCTCCTGAAGGCAGCATATTGTTGGGTCTTGTTTTGTGATCCATTCTACTAGCCTGTGTCTCTTAATTCGTGAGTTTAAGCCATTAACATTTAAGGTTATTATTGAGATATGGGTTGTTCTTCCAGTCATATTGGTTTATTTATGTTACTAAACATGGTTTGTTTTCCTCTTTGATTATTCCCCCTCTTTACTGTACTCCCTCCCGCTGTTGGTTTTCATTGTTATTTTCCATTTCCTCTTCCTGCAATGTTTTGCCGAGGATGTTTTGAAGAGATGGTTTTCTAGCTGCAAATTCTTTTCACTTTTGTTTATCATGGAAGGTTTTAATTTCATCTTCCATACTGAAGCTTAATTTTGCTGGATACACAATTCTTGGTTGGAACCCATTTTCTTTCAGTGTTTCAAATATGTTATTCCAGGATCTTCTAGCTTTCAGAGTCTGTGTTGAAAGATCAGCTGTTATCCTGATTGGTTTACCCCTAAATGTAATCTGCTTCCTTTCTCTTGTAGCTTTTAAAATTCTCTCCTTATTCTGTATGTTGGGCATCTTCATTATAATGTGTCTAGGTGTGGATCTCTTATGATTTTGCACATTCGGCGTCCCGTAGGCTTCTAGGATATGGGATTCTGTCTCATTCTTCAAGTCTGGGAAGTTTTCTCGTATTATTTCATTGAATAGATTGCTCATTCCTTTTGTTTGGAACTCTATACCTTCCTGTATCCCAATGACTCTTAAGTTTAGTCTCTTTATGTTATCCCATATTTCTTGAATGTTCTGCTCATGGTTTCTTAACAGCTTTGCTGAGCTGTCTATGTTCTTCTCCAGTTGAAATACTTTGTCTTCATTTTCTGATGTTCTATCTTCTATGTGTTCTACTCTGCCGGTAGTATTCTCAATTGAGTTTTTAATTTGGTTTATTGTTTCCTGCATTTCCAGGATTTCTGGTTTGTTTGTTTTTTATAACCTTGATCTCCCTGTATAATTGATCTTTTGCTTCTTGTATTTGTTTATGTAATTCATTTTCGAAGTGCTCGAAGTGGTCTTTCATTGTCTGATTATGCTGTCTAATGTCTTCCTTGAGACTCCAGATAATCTGAAGCATGTATATCCTGAATTCTTTATCTGACATTCCATCTGCTGCAGATATTACTTCTTCTAAAGTTGAGTTGACCTGCATTGCTTGTGGTCCTTTCTTTCCTTGTCTTTTTATACTGATCGCGTTTCTTTCTGCTTGGTGAAACTGTTGTGTTATTGATTTTCCCCCTATATATTTATATTGCTCTTGTATAGTTGCAAAGTCTCCCTCGCAGGCTTTGGCGGTGGTTCTGCCCTTCCTCCAATTGGGGCAATGTGCCTACTACGCCGGCAGGCTGCTGTGCCTCTACTTTTGGTGGGCCTATTCTTTCGGTGGTCACAGGTTTGCCTACCTTGCAGGCGTGAGCAGCGGCTCTGCACCTCCGCTGGCCGCTAGGCCTGTTCTGTCTGTCGTTTGCAGTTCTGTCTACCTAACAGGTGCTGGTGGCGGCTCTGCCCCTCCCCCAACCGGGGTGATGTGTCAGACGGCCACTGGGCCTGTTTTGTCAGTGGTCACGGTATCACCTACCTTGCAGGTGGGTGGGGCAGCTGTGCCCCTCTGCAGGTTTCTGGGCCTGACCTGCCGGTGGGTCGCAGGTCATTCATTTTTTAGTTCTAGTAGTTTTTGTACACCTTTTTGTGTCTTCTATGTATAGAATAATGTCACCCGAAAATAGTGATAATTTGCGTTCTTATTTTCCTATTTTTATGACTTTTATTTGTTTAGTATGTCTAATTGCTCTGGCCAGTGTTTCGAGAACTATATGGAATAGAAGTGGTGAGAGAGGGCATCCCTGTCTTGTTCCAGATTTTAGAAGAAATGCCTTCAATTTTTCTCCATTCATAATGATGCTAGCCTGAGGCTTAGCATAGATAGCTTTTACAATGTCGAGGTAACTTCCTGTTATCCCTATTTTTTCTAATGTTTTGAACATAAAGGGATGCTGTACTTTGTCAAATGCTTTTTTTGCTTCTATCGAGATGATCATATGGTTCTTATCTTTAAGTCTATTGATGTGGTGAATAACATTTATTGATTTCCGTATATTGAACCATCCTTGCATCCCAGCTATGAATCCTACTTGATCATGATGCATAATTTTTTTGATGTGCCTTTGTATTCGATTCACCAGAGTTTTATTGAGGATTTTTGCATGTAGTTTCATCAGATATATTGGTCTGTAGTTTTCTTTCTTTGAGGTGTCTTTTTCTGATTTCGGAATCAGCGTGATGTTGGCCTCATAGAATGAATTTGGAAGAGCTCCCTCTTTTTCTCTATGCTGAAATAACTTGAAAAGTATTGGTATTAAATATTCTTTAAATGTTTTGTAAAACTCTACTGTATAGCCATCCGTTCCTGGGCTTTTCTTGGTTTGTAGTCTTTTGATTTCTTCTTCTGTTTCATCCATTGACATTGGTCTGTTTAAATTGTGTGTATCCTTCTGACTCAGTCTGGGAATATCATATGACTTAAGAAATTTATCGATGTCTTCACTATATTCTATTTTATTGGAATATAGGCTTTCTAAATAATTTCTAATTGTCTTCTGTATTTCGGAAGCATCTGTTGTAATATTGCCTTTTTCATCCCATATGTTAGTAATTTGAGTTCTCTCTCTTCTTCTCTTCATTAGCATGCCTAAGGGTCTGTCGAACATATTTATTTTTTCGAAGAACCACCTTTTAGTTTTGTTAATTTTTTCAATAGTTTCTTTTGTTTCAATTTCGTTGATTTCTGCTCTGATTTTAATTATTTCTTGCTTTCTGCTACATTTTTTGTTGTTTTGCTCTTCCTTTTCTAGGGCTTTGAGTTGAAGTGTGAGCTCATTTATTTGTTCGTTTTTACTTTTTTTCAGGAATGACCTCCAGGCGATGAATTTCCCTCTTAAAACTGCTTTCATTGTGTCCCATAGATTCTGATATATTGCGTCTGTATTTTCATGTATCTCTAAGAATTTTTTGATTTCCTCCTTTATATCTTCTGTAACCCACTGATCATTCAGTAACATATTGTTCATTTTCCATGTGATGTAGGATTTTTCCTTCCTTTTTTTATCATTGGTTTCCAGTTTCATTCCATTATGATCAGAAAAAATTCATGGTATTATCTCAACCCCTGTATATTTACTGAGGGTTGCCCTATGACATAATATATGGTCTATTTTTGAGAAGGATCCACGTGCTACTGAGAAAAAAGTATATCCACTTGATGATGATTGATATATTCGATATATGTCAGTTAAGTCTAGGTTATTGATTGTGATATTGAGTTCTATAGTTTCTTTATTCACTTTTGTTTGGAGGATCTGTCCAATGGTGAGAGAGGTGTGTTGAAGTCACCCATAATTATTGTGTTGTGGTCTATTTCATTCTGGAACTTGAGGTGAATTTGTTTTTTGAACATTGCAGCACCATTATTTGGTGCATAAATATTGATAATTTTTATGTCTTGTTGATGAATGGTTCCTTTTAACAGTATATAATGTCCTTTCTTATCCCTTTTGATTAAATTAGTCTTGAAGTCAATTTTATTCGATATGAGCATGGCCACCCCTGCTTGCTTATGGGGAGCGTTGCATGGTATATTTTTTCCAAAACTTGCACCTTCAGCCTGTGTATGTCTTTTCCATTCAGATGTGTCTCCTGGAGGCAACATATTGTTGGATTCATTTTTAATCCAAGTTACCAGCCTATGTCGCGTTATTGGAGAGTTTAAGCCATTAACATTTAGAGTCACTATTGATATATGGTTTGTACTGCCGCTCATGATTGATGATTCATCTTTTTTTTTTAATTTAGTTTGTTTCTCCATGATTAGCTTTTCCCCCACCCTCAGTCATTACTGAGGCACTTCCCACTGATGGTTTTGGTTGTTGATTTTCATTTCTTCTTCGTGTATTGTTTTGCTCAAGATGCTTTGCAATGCTGGTTTTCTGGCTACAAATTTTTTTACCTTTTGTTTATCATGAAATATTTTTATTTCATCGTCATACCTGCAGCTTAATTTTGCTGGATACAGAATTCTTGGTTGGCATTCATTGTCTTTCAGTGTTTGAAATACGTTGTTCCAGGATCTTCTTGCTTTCAGCGACTGTGATGAAAAATCCATTCTCAACCTTATTGGTTTACCCCTTAATGTAATCTGCCTCCTTTCTCTTAGAGCTTTTAATATTTTCTCTTTGTTTTGTATATTGGATATCTTCATAACAATGTGTCTTGGTGTTGGTCTACTGTGATTTCGTGTGCTCCGTGTCCTGTAAGCATGTCCAATTTGTATATCCATTTACTTTGTATTTCTGGAAATATTTCTGTAATTATTTCATTCAATAGATTACTAATTCCCTTGGTTTGAATATGTGTACCTATCCAGATGACTCATTAATTTTTTTTTTTATGTTATCCCATATCTCTTGGATGTTTTACTCATGATTTTTTACCAGCCTTTCTGTGTTGGCTAGATTCATTTCAAGATGATATATTTTGTCTTCATTATCTGACATTCTGTCTTCTACTTGCTCCACAGTGTTAGTGATACTCTCAATTGACTTTTTAATTTGGTTTATCGTTTCCTTCATTTCTAGAATTATTGTTTGATTTTTTTATAATCTCTATCTCCTGATAAAGATGCATAACTTCTTCTTTTATCTGTTTATGTAATTCATTTTCAATGTGTTCTTTCACTGTTTGGATTTGCTGTCTCGTATCCTCTTTAAGTTTCAATTCCATCTGTCTAAGGTATTCCTTGAGTTCTTTATATGACCATTTTTCTGATGACTATAGGTCCTCCTGAATATTTTGGCTGTCCTTCGTTGTTTGTACTTATTTTCTTCCTTGATTTTTTGTGCTGCTCATGTTACTTCTTGCTCTGTTTGACTGTTGAGTTACTGCTTACTCTTATAAATTTATTTGATGCTTGGAAGAAAAGATATTAGAAGGAAAGGTAAAAAGTCACTAAAGAGAATGAGAGTAGGCAGGTAGAATTCGAGGAAGGGGAAATCAGAAAATTGAAAAGAAATGATAAGACAAAAGAAAAAATAGAAAAGAAAGAAAGAAAGAAAAAAATTTAAAAATAATGATCATTTAAAAGATGTAAATTAAAGTTTAAAATAATAATAATAATAAAATAAAAATATTTAAAAAATGAAAACATTAAAAAGTTAAAGTACAACAACAAAAAATATGAATTTACATAAAGAATCTAAACCCCACACTCAGTAGGCCTCAAGTTGGAGAAGTAGAGCAGTATTAACGCCAGGCCTATTTTTTCACTTCTGTTTCACAGGAAGGCAGTCCAGGCAACCCTGATGTTAGGCAAATGAGGGGCAAGGGAGCTTATTTTGGACACGGACGTGGGCTGTGTACCTCATGGAAACCTCCAGCCGGAGATTATGATGAGTGTCTACATGGAAGAAGATGAGGGCCATGTTGGGGTGTTTTGGTTTTAACTGTGAACATTTGTATGGCGGTAGGAAGAGATGACTGGGTACACCTGGGCTTGAACTCTTGTGTGATTCAACATAGAGACTGAGTTCTGGAATTGACCTCAGAGAAGTATTGCCATGGATTGTGTTGGGCTTTTAGAAGGCCATGCATGAGAGTCGCCCTTGGAAATTGAGATCTACGCCCAAGTTGGCTTTCCACAGAGCAAAGGGAATCTCAGCCAGGATATCACATGATTTTATTCTGAAAGACTTGGCAGCCATAGTTGAGAGTGAAAACACACATGGACCTCACATTGTAGACCTCAATGGGCCTGGCTTCATGTGACCTTTTGGCCACCCTTTGGGAAGCCTTGCCTCTGAGAGTTCTCCAGAGCTTTCATTGAGGTGAGCTTACTCAACATTTAATGGTTAATGAATGAATTGAAACCCACAGTGCCTACAACTTCTTCCTTGAATAATGGCTAGATGAATACAATGAAATTTTTGAAATTCCCAAGACTAGGTGTCACAGGAGAACCTTTGGATGTCCTCTAGCTGATCATGAGTATACAAGACATTGCCTTTATTGACTGGGTTTCATGAAAATGGTGTATAACAGAGATGCAAGTAAGTTGGAACCTGCTGAGTAGTGTTCCTAGAGCCGTGGTGGGCAGGTGTGTGATAAAATATCTCTGGTGTGGCCATGTTTATCTGCCATTGGTGTCCAAATAACTTGTGACTGACATTTTGCAGCCAGTAGACCCTTATATGTAAAAGAATCTTGTTATATGGAGAGATTTCAGGGCAATGTTCAGAATCAGGTTGCTATGGTCAATGTTGCAAGCTATGTGGGATAGAAGCCTGGTTGGTGCATTCTCCAACAGAACCCAACCCACCAAAACTGAAAGAACTCCCTACAGCACTGTGTCCCAGTTGAACTCTTTTTATTTCATGAAGCAAATACCACACTCCTAGTGCAACAGCAAAAAACACCACAAAGAGTGGAGGATGACCAAATGGCTTCACAGTCCAGATGAGGAGACACTTGCCTCAGTGGCCACAGTTTACCTACAAAGAGAAAATTCAGCACTGCTGCCTCATGTTCATCAGAAAATAAGAAACCATGTCATCCATGTCACATAGATGCAGACCCAGCTTTGATGGTCTCACTACAAAGGAAGCTAATGCTCCTGACAACAAAATATATTTCAAGTGCTCACCCTCAGAGGTAGTTTCTCCAGATGTTAGGCCAGCAGAGCTTCATGTTTGTGGAGTGTTTACCCTGTCCCTTACTTTTGGAAACTCCTCTACCACCTCCAAATTTGTGAACTCCTGAGCATTTTCTATAACAGGTATGTGTTCACAGATTTTCTAACTCTTCTCCTCTAATTGTGTCTTACATGGGGCGAAGGTAATGCCAAGGCATTGTTCTGAATGAGAGTGGGAAGATTTTTGTGTAGCATATATTTGCATACACATTGGATACATTTTCCAATTTTCCATTCGAAATACTGAATCCCTGACACTAACAAATTCCCTTCTAGACTTTTACTTCTAATCTTAATATGATGGAGAAAAATAACCCAAACAAAATAGAAATACAAGAGGTTCACAGGAGGCATGGTGTATAGTTGGACTTGCCTTTCCTATGATAAATGGTAGGTGCTATAAATCTAGCAAATTTTAATTGAAACAGTTCTTTATGTGTTTTAAAAGTTAACAAATATGTGAATAACTGTCTCCCTTTCTCTGTAGTCTATTCAGCACATGTATTTTTTTATGCACATATTGAATTCTACCTGGTATCACACATACATTTTGTGAGGTGGCTGACTTGGCAGATACAAACTGTAAGAAAAGATCACTCCTACTAAACGCTGTTGGAACTGAAAATTCAACATATGGGTCAGCTTTCTAGTTGAACAACATAAATTGATGTTCAGGAAAATGAGTATTTTTGGATCTGTGGATGATATATATTTCATGGTGAATTTCAATTGGCATACATAATGCTACTTTTTAATGTCTCTCTCTGTGTTTGTATCTATCTATCTATCTATCTATCTATATATATATATGTATTCACTCTCCAGATTTTTCAAAATATGAAATGTATTTGTCTTATTTTACACTCCCTAAATTCATTCATATTTATGTATGTGGATTTATAATCAACTTTTCACAAGTTTATTCTCAGAAATATTCATCCACCTGAAATACATATTCGTTTCCAGTACTGAAAACTAACTTCAGGGGATCATATGATGGCAGCGAAAGGAGTGCATCAACCCCATATACAGCATCACTGTGCAAGAGAATGACGAATTTCCAGCAAAATTTGGGTGCTCCAAAACCTAGTGGAAGTATTTCCATCTCATGAGGATTAGCTACGGGGCTCAAACGTGAGTGATTTGCCTGCATAGAGCGTCATGCTGCTTATTCAGCAAATCGCCCTGCGGCTAGAGTCTGTGGCGCATGCTGGCAAACAATGAGATAGCAACACAAATATTCAGTGGTGCGGATTCTTTGGGCTCCTGCCAGCTGTACAATCACTGTGCTCATTGCTGAATTCTGGGTTTGAGACCGGGGAAGGACGCGGTCCAATTCGGTTTTCCACACCAGTCAGACCACAGAGGAAGCCAGGGGCCACCATCTTGGAGAGCTGACGTCACCATTCCTGTTTTCAACTCATAGCAGCTCATTCAGCTATAGAACACGTAATCTCAGGCTGCCATTCGCCTGTGTCTCGGAGACAAATTACTCAGGCCTGTTCCTATCAGAACATACACCAAGCCCAGAGCGGCCGAATTCTGGCTCCTGGAACTGATCAGGCCCAGGGCTAAAGAACCCGCGGAAACTCCTTCTCGGTCTAGGTCTTGCTGAATACTGTGGAGGTAAATACCTACCTAGCCTTCATAGGCAGTGGCAACAGGATTGAGACGGGGCTTGTGAGGGCTGGTCAGGACTCACCCATTGCTTTGGTCATCCGGCAAAGGGAACGAAATGCTGCCATTCGCATGGGATACCAACATGTTAGAGATCTGATGTCATCACAAAGTGGTGGAGGAGATAACTTCATCGATACCAGCGGTGACAGAAACAGTTGGTCTCCTGGTAAAAAAAGTGAGTCACAAACACCCGAGTCTCTCTCACTTTGTCTTCAAGCCAGAGGGGCAGAGCAGAGCCGCCACCCATGCCCGGCACAGGCCCAGCGACCTGCAGGCGTGGTAGTCATGTCATCCCAATTGGAGTAGTGACAGAGCAGAGCTGCCGCCCGTGCCCGGAACAGGCCCATCAACCAGCAGGCGTGGTAGTCACGTCACCCCAATTGGAGTAGGGGCAGAGCAGAGCCACCGCCTATGCCCAGAACAGGCCCAACGACCCGCTGGTGTGGTAGACACGGCACCCCTATTGGAGTAGTGGCAAAGCAGAGCCTTCTCCCGCGCCCAGTACAAGCCCAGCGGCCCACCAGCGTGGTTGTTAGGTCACCCCAATAGGAATAGGGGCAGAGCAGAGCCACTGCCCAAAACAAAACAGTTTCAACAAGCAGAGAGAAACGCGAGCAGTATGAAAAGACAAGGAAAGAAAGGACCACAAGCAATGCAGGTCAACACAACTTTAGAAGAGGTAATAGCTGCATCAGATGGAATGTCAGATAAAGAATTCAGGATACTCATGCTTTAGATGATCTGGAGTCTCAAGGAAGACATTAGACAACAAAATCAGACAATTAAAGATCACTTCGACAATGAATTACATAAACAAATCCAATAAGCAAAAGATCAACTATATAGGGAGATAGAGGTTGTAAAAACAAACAAACAGAAATCCTAGAATTGCAGGAAGGAATAATCCAACTTAAAAACTCAATTGAGAATACTACCAGGAGAGTAGAACACTTAGAACATAGAACATCAGACAATGAAGACAAAGTATTTCAACTTGAAAAGAACATAGACCACTCAGCAAGACTGTTAAGAAACCACGAGCAGAATATCCAAGAAATATGGGATAACATAAAGAGGCCAAACTTAACAGTCATTGGGATACAGCAAGGTATAGAGGTCCAAACCAAAGGAATGAGCAACCTATTCAATGAAATAATACGAGAAAACTTCCCAGACTTGATAAATAAAACAGAATCCCAAGTCCTAGAAGCCTACAGAACGCCGAATGTGCAAAATCATAAGAGACCCACAACTAGACACATTATAATGAAGATGCCCAACAAACAGAAAAAAGAGAGAATTTTAAAAGCTACAAGAGAAAGGAAGCAGATTACGTTTAAGGGTAAACCAATCAGGATAACAGCTGATCTTTCAACACAGACTCTGAAAGCTAGAAGATCCTGGAATAACATATTTCAAACACTGAAAGAAAATGGGTTCCAACCAAGAATTGTGTATCTAGCGAAATTAAACTTCAGTATGGAAGATGAAATTAAAACCTTCCTCGATAAACAAAAGTGAAAAGAATTTGCAGCTAGAAAACCATCTCTTCAAAACATCCTCGGCAAAACATTGCAGGAAGAGGAAATGGAAAATAACAATGAAAACCAACAGTGGGAGGTAGGACATTAAAGGGGGGGAAATAATCAAAGAGGAAAACAAACCATGTTTAGTAACATAAATAAACAAATATGGCTGGAAGAACAACCCATATCTCAATAATAGCCCTAAATGTTAATGGCTTAAACTCACCAATGAAGACACACTGGCTAGTAGAATTGAACAAAAAACAAGACCCAACAATATGCTGCCTACAGGAGATGCATTTGATAGGAAAATGCATACATAGACTGACGGTGAAAGTTTGAGAAAAATCATATCACTCATATGGACTTCGGAAACAAGCAGGAGAGTCCATACTCATATCAAATAAAATAGATTTTGAGCCAAAGTTAATCAAAAGGGATAAAGAGAGACACTACATACTGCTCAAGGGAACCATACACCAACAAGAGACAGCAATCATTAATATATATGCCCCAAACAATGGTGCAGCTATGTTCATCAAACAAACTCTTCTCAAGTTCAAGAGTCTAATACACCACAATACAGTAATCATGGGAGACATGAACACACCTCTCTCACCACTGGACAGATCTTCCAAACAAGGAATAAGGAATAAGGAAACTATAGAACTCAATAACACAATTAATAACCTAGACTTATTTGAGATATGTAGAATATAACACCCAACATCAAACAGTTACCTTTTTTCTCAGCAGCACATGTATCCTTCTAAAAAATGATCATATATTATGTCACAGGGCAACTCTTAGACAATATAAAGGAGTACAAATAATACCATGCATATTATCTGATCATAATGGAATGAAACTAAAAATCAATGATAAAAGAAGGAAGGAAAAATCATGCATCACTTGGAGAATGAACAATAGGTTACTGAGTGATCAATGGGTTATAGAAGACATCAAGGAGGAAATTTAAAAATTCTTAGAGATAAATGAAAACACAGACACAACATATCGGAATCTATGGGACACATTGAAAGCAGTTCTAAGAGGAAAATTCATTGCTTGGAGTTCATTCCTTAAAAAAAGAAACAACCAACAAATAAATGATCTCATACTTCATCTCAAAATCCTAGAAAAAGAAGACGAAAGAAACAGCAAAAGAAGTAGAAGGCAAGAAATAATTAAAATCAAAGCTGAAATTAATGAAATTGAAACAAAAGAAACAATTGAAAAAACTTGACAAAAGTAGAAGTTGGTTCTTTGAAAAAATAAATAAAATTGACAGACCCTTAGCCATGCTATGAAAGAGAAGAAGAGAGAACTCAAATTACTAGCATAAGGGATTAAAAAAGAAAATATCACAAGAGATATTTCTGAAATACAGAAGATAATCAGAAATTATTTTTAATCCTTATACTCCAAACAAATAGAAGACAGTGAAGGCATCGATAAATTTCTTAAGTCATATGATATGCCCATATTGAGTCAGGAGGATATAGACAACATAAACAGACCAATATCAATTGAGGAAATAGAAGAAACCATCAATCCACTACCAACTTAGAAAAGCCCAGGACCGTATGGGTATACAGCAGAGTTTAACAAAACCTTTAAAGAGGAACAAATACCAATATTTTTCAAGGTGTTTCAGGAAATTGAAAAAGAGGGAGATCTTCCAAATTCATTCTACGAGGCCAAGATCACCCTGATTCTTACACCAGACAAAGACACTTCAAAGAAAGAAAACTACAGACCAATATCTCTAATGAACCTACATGAAAAAATCCTCAATAAAATTCTGGCGAATTGGATACAAAAACATATCAAAAAAATTGTGAATCCTGATCAAGTAGGATTCATCTGTGTGATGCAAGGCTGGTTCAATATACGGAAATCAATAAATGTTATTCACCACATCAATAGACTTAAAAATAAGAACCATATGATCATCTCGGTAGATGCAAAAAAAGCATTCTATAAAGTACAGCATTCTGTTATGTTCAACACTCTAGAAAAACTAGTGATAAGAGGAACATACCTCAATATTGTAAAAGCAATCTATGCTAAGCCTCAGGCTAGCATCATTCTGAATGGAGAAAAATTGAAGGTATTCTCTCTAAAATCTGGAACAAGACAGGGATGCCCTCTCTCACCACTTCTGTTCAACATTGTTCTCGAAACACTAGCCAGAGCATTTAGACAGACGAAAGAAATAAAAGGCGTAAAAATTGGAAAAGAAGAACTTAAATTATCAGATCACATGATTCTATGTCTAGCAGTCCCAAAAGGGTCTACAAAGAAACTAATAGAGCTAATAAATGAATTCAGCAAAGTGTCAGGATATAAAATCAACATGCATAAATCAAAGGCATTCCTGCATATCAGTGACAAATCCTCTGAAATAGAAATGAGGACAACCACTCCATACACAATATCCTAAAAAAAATAATAATAATTAGGAATCAACCTAACAAAAGATGTGAAAGTCTTATACAATGAAAACTACAGATCCCTAAAGAGAGAAATAGAAGAAGATCTTAGAAGATGTAAAAATATATCCTGTTCATGGATAGGCAGAACTAATACCATCAAAATGGTGATATTACCAAAAGTTCTCAATAGGTTTAATGCAATGCCAATCAAAATCCAAACGGAATTTTTTCTAGAAATAGAGAAAGCAATCATGAAATTCATATGGAAAAATAAAAGACACAGAATAACAAAAACACCACTAAGCAGGAAGTGTGAATCAGGCGGCATAGCGATACCAGACTTCAAACTATACTACAGAAAAATAGTAACAAAAATACCATGGTAATGGTACCAAAACAGGCGGGTGGACCAATGGTTCAGAATAGAGGACACAGAAACCAAGCCAGGAAACTACAACTATCTTATATTTGATGGAGGGGCTAAAAGCATGCAATGAAGGAAAATAGCATCTGCAAAAAATGGTGCTGGGAAAACTTGGAATCCATATGTAACAAAATGAAACTGAATCCCTTTCTCTCGCCATGCACAAAAGTTAACTCAAAATGGATCAAGGAGCTTGATATCAAATCAGAGACATGGCGTCTGATAGAAGTAAAAGTTGGCTACGATTTACATACTGTGGGGTCGGGCTCCAAATTCCTGAATAGGACACCCATAGCACAAGAGTTAATAACTAGAATCAACAAATGGGACTTACTCAATCTAAAAAGTTTTTTATCAGCAAAAGGAACAATAAGAGGTAAATAGGGAGCCTAAATCCTGGGAACAAATCTTTACTCCTCACACTTCAGATAGAGCCCTAATATTCAGAGTATACAAAGAACTCAAAAAAATAGACAATAAGATAACAAATAACCCAATAAACAAATGGGCCAAGAACCAGAACAGACACTTCTCAGAGAAGTACATACAATCAAAAAACAAGTACATGAAAAAATGCTCACCATCCCCAGCAGTCAGAGAAATGCAAATCAAAACCACCCTAAGATACCATCTCATTCCAGTAAGATTGGCAGCCATTATGAAGTCAAACAACAACAAGTGCTGGTGAGGATGTGGAGAAACAGGTACACTTGTACATTATTGGAGGCACTGCTAATTGGTAGAGCCAATTTGGAAAGCATTATGGAGATTTCTTGGAAAGCTGTGAATGGAACTACCATTTGACCCAGCTATTCCTCTTCTCGGTCTATTCCCTAAAGACCCTAAAAGAGCATGCTACAGGGACACTGCTACATTGATGTTCATAGCAGCACAATTCACAATAGCAAGACTGTGGAACCAACCTAGATGCTGTTCAATAGAAGAATGGATAAAAAAATGTGGCACTTATACACAATGGAGTATTACTCTGCTTTAAAAAATGACAAAATCATAGAATTTGCAGGAAAATAGATGGCATTAGAGCAGATTATGCAAAGTGAAGCTAGCCAATCCCTAAAAAACAAATGCCAAATGCCTTCTTTGATAAAAGGAGAGTAACTACGAACAGAGTAGGGATGAAGAGCATGAGAAGAAGATTAATATTAAATAGGGATGAGAGGTGGGAGAGAAAGGGAGAGAGAAGGGAAATTGCATGGAAATGGAAGTAGACCCTCAGGGTTATACAAAATTACATAAAAGAGGATGTGAGGGGAAAGGGAAAAATAATACAAAAGGGAGAAATTTATTACAGTAGAGGGGGTAGAGAGAGGAGAGGGGAAGAGAGCGGAGGGGAGGAGGGATAGTAGAGGATAGGAAAGGCAGCAGAATACAATAGACACTAGTATGGCAATGCGTCAATCAATTGATGTGTAACTGATGTGATTCTGCAATCTGTATACGGGGTAAAAATGGGAGTTCATAACCCACTTGAATCAAAGTGTGAAATATGATATATCAAGAAATAAATAATGTTTAGAACAACCATAAAAAATTAAAAAAAAAAAAAGAAAACTAACTTCGGTGAATGAGGCACGCGAATTCTAATATTTCTACAGTAACTGACCAAGTTTAACATCAATGCAAGTAGATTCCAATGAACATGATGTGTATTTTTACGTTAATTTTTATTCAAAACTGGTACATTACAATTTCATCAGTTTATGCACATCATAGGATATATATTTCATAAAAAATTTAGCAAATTTATAGGCATTTGTTTCACTTTCAATCACTTCCTGCTTCAAAACACATGTATTCCTCCATATTTCTTGACTGGTCTTTGCATGAGAATTCTTTCCGAACACATTATTTTCGATTTCCATAATCACTTTTGAAGCAAACTTCACACACTCTTCATGATAAATCAAAACACTAATATTACCATTAGATGTATAACTGGTTGGAATGAATGAATATATATCAATATAAGATTTATTGTATATTTTCAGATATCAATTCAATCCATTATTTAAAGTTGGAACCAGTTATATTATTTATTCACAGTATGGTGTATTCATGCTTAATCTCTATATTCATGGACACAGGGTACACCTCTTTGTACCCCCAATACAAATTTTACGTTTTCAGTATATTGCTCCCAGAAATGGTGGTAGAAATACTCATGTCACCTGATCTACATATAGATTTTATCACAGTAATATTCTGGACAAAAAATGTAAAGGTCACACTTATGATTGTACCAAAGACTAAATGGAAAGCGATCATGGATTACTAAAAACATCCTTGTCCAGGTTGCCTAATGCTCTCAAATGTCAATCCTATTGGTTACTACATATTTGTTTCTTCCTAAGATTATATATTCAAACTCAACCCTGGTGAAAATGTCTACTCCTATCACTCACTTAATACTTTGCCTGATTTCATAATGTCTCTATTGATATCTGCTTTTCTACATATTTTCCCAATTTCATCATAGTGACTGACTCTTCATATGTGCTGACATATACATTCACTCTCTATCCGAAACCCTATAGCTAAAGAATTTTTAGTCCCAATCCTACACTCACTCTTCTTCCTAAACCTACCGACTATCTTCCTAATTCTACTGACTATCCCTTTGGATTGGATGTTCTCTTCTACCTTCAAACATCCAAGGTACAAGGTCCTATGCCATTGTATATCAAATTGTCTGAGACATCTTTGCAGAATATAATTCAAAACTAAGTATCCCAATTAAGGGCCCAATGCCCTTCTGGGCTTCAAATCATACCTAGATTTCTGTTTTCATACTTATATTTCACCTTGATATTCTTGTAAATATCGCAGGTTCCCAATACCATTATTTATCACACAGAATGATTGCTAACCCAAATCGAACCTGTTATTAAGCCTAAACATACACTGTTTCCTCAATCTCATTTTACAGAAGAGCAGGGATAGAGTCGTTCTTACAATACAGGAAAGTAGGGGACATTCCACCTGCTGAGAACCTCAAAGGTCCATTCAGAAATGATTCCTGGAGAAGATGTAGGCAGCTATGAAGGACCTGAGAGAGCAAAAGTCATCTTCCATGGCAAACAACCTGGTCAGGATGAAGGGATGTGTCTGAATCAGCCTCTCTCTTTTTATTGTAGAGAAGATGGACCAAACCAGGCCTGTGTGGAGAGCTGCTGCTGGGTGCCTATGGTTGACATACCATTCTACCTTGTGAAAGTGTCACAGGAAGTAGGGGCAGCCTCCATCTCATGGGACACTTGGAAGCAACTGTTAGGACAAAGTGGTTGCCAAGGCAGTGACCTCATTCAGTTCCAAAGAAAGTGATATACCTCATTTCCTTGGTGATGGAACTCTCTGAACTTTGTATCCAAGAATCCAGGCACCCCGAGGCAGCCCCAGTCCCAGTGGACTCACTTGTTTGGATTTACCAAGGACAGAATCAGTCTTTCTTGGTACCTACCGATGTGAGGATGGCCAAATGCCAGGAGAGCTCTGAAGAGGGACCTTTCCAGAAGAAGCAGGTAGTGGCTCACCCCTTTTTCTTGACAACTTCACAGAGTTGGCCAAGGAAACCAGATCTGAGAGAGGTCAGGCCATGTTCTGAGAATAGGTAGGAAAGTTGGTTTGTTTGGTTTGGAGTGGATTGTTTTTAGTAAGTCGTTTGACCAGGCGAGTGTTTCTATGTCTGTGTATCCCACTGTGTCCATTGTTGTAGACATTAGAAAAGAGAATGCATTAATGGATGCGTCCAGTCTACTATAAATCTTCCCATAATTCAACCTGCCCAATTTATGAATGGACTGCAGCTTGTCTTATCGAGAGGCAACACATTCTATCTTCCTAAGTTCCTGTTTTCTTCCTGAATTCTGGCCACTCTCCAGAATAGGCTCATGGTTTTGTGTCCAAGATATGCACCACTACAAGCTCTGTGACATGGCCATGTACTGGATAGCGGAAGAGAATGGCCAGCCTTTCAGAAAACTCAGATATCAGTGTGAACAGAAATGTCTCAGTGGAAAAACCCCGCTTTGGGCCTTTTGCTTACCTATTGTTCTGTTGCACTGAATGTCAGGAAAGACTTGGTCTCAGGCCACCCCTTTGTGAAGCCTGAAGAAAGAGTTTTCAAATGGAAATGAATGGGCATCACCTGTGGCTCTTTGCTTAATTGCTTTGTAAAGGGATGTGGCTGAATTAGCCTCTTGGCCTGTGTGTGGCTGTGTCTTACATTCTCAGCACCTGATGGATCTAAAGAATGATCCCATGTGTGCATCAAAAACCATAATGGCAAAAAGATCAGTCATTGTGGATGAAGTCTCTTGCCTTCCTCTGTTAGGTTCCTGACCTCTGTCAAGTGAGAAAATGGATTCTTTGGGTCAAAAGAGTTCCTCAAAGCCCTGCAGAGGTGCTTGGGGTTTCGCATGACTCCAAATCACAAAGAATCTATACCTGAAAATTAGTAGGCCTCAAATTGGAGAAACAGAGCGTTATTAATGACAGGTTTATTTGATCACTCCTGGTTCACAGGAAGGGTGTCCAGGCCACCCTGACTTTAGGCAAATGAGGGGCAAGTGAGCTTATTTTGGACACTTTCTTGGGCTTCGCCCCTCATGAAAATCTTCAGCCAGACATTATGATGAATGACAATATGTAAGAAGATGAGGGCCATGTGGGAGTCTTTTCGTTTTAATTTTGGTCATTTGTGTGGCGGTTGGAAGAAATGACTGGGTCCACCTGGGCTTGAACTCTGGTGTGATTCCCCTTAGAGACTGAGTTGTGGAACTGACCTTAGAGAAGTATTGCATTGAATTTTGTTGGGATTTTAGGAGGCCACGCATAAGAGTCACCCTTGGAACTGAGATCTAGGCCCAGGGTTGCTTTCCACAGATTTTTCAATTTCTGAAAGAAGTGACCTCACCTCACTTCCTTGGTGATGGAACTCTCTGATCTTGGGATCCAGGAATTCAGGCAAAAAAGCCAGGGCCAGTTCCAGTCCGAGTGGTCTCATTTGTTTGGATTTACCAAGGACAGAGTCAGTCTTTCTTGGTACCTACTCATGTGAGGATGGCCAAATGGCAGGAAATCTCTGAAGAGGGGCCTTTCCTGAGAAAACAGGTAGTGGCTCACAGCTGGCTCCTGACAATTAAATAGAGTTGGCCATGGAGTCCAAATCTGAGACAGGAGTGGCCATTTCGGGGGAAGATAGTATGGCCCATAAGTCAGAGGACACTCAAGATAGTCAAAGACCTACTTGGCAGAAGGAGGTGCCTTTGTAGGTTTGGTTGTGGTTTTGTGGTTTTGTCTCATGTTCTGAAAATAGGCAGGGAAGTCGGTTTGTTTGGTTTGGAGTGAACTGTTTCTAGTAAGTCGTTTGGCAAGGCGAGTGTTTCTATGTCTGTGTATCCCACTGTTATCTATGGTTGTAGACATTAGAAAAGATATTGGATCAATTGATATGTCCTGTTTAGTAGAAAGCTTCCCAGAATTCATCCCTATTCTCCACATCCTCGCCAGCACTTGTTGTTTGACTTCATAATGGCTGCCAATCTTACTAGAGTAGGATGGTTTCTTAGGGTGATTTTAATTTGCATTTCTCTGACTGCTAGAGATGGTGAGCATTTTTTCATTTACTTACTGATTGATTGTATGTCCTCCTCTGAGTAGTGTCGGTTCAGGTCCATGGCCCATTTTTTGATTGGGTTATTTATCATCTTATTGTCTAATTTTTTGAGTTCTTGGTATACTCTGGATATTAGGGCTCTATCTGAAGTGTAAGGAGTAAAAATTTGTTCCCATAATTTAGGCTCCCTATTTACCTCTCTCATTTTTTATCCTGCTGAGAAAAAACCTTTCAGTTTAAGTAAGTCCCATTTGATGATTCTTGTTATTAACTCTTCTGCTATGGGTGTCCTGTTAAGGAATTTGGAGCCCGGCCCCACATTATGTAGATCGGAGCCAACTTTTTCTTGTATCAGATGCAGAGTCTCTTATTTGATATCTAGCTCCTTGATCCACTTTGAGTTAACTTTTGTGCATGGCAAGAGGAGGGGATTCGGTTTCATTTTGTTGCATATGGATTTCCATTTTTTACAACACCATTTGTTGAAGATGCTATATTTCCTCCATTGCATGCTTTTAGCTCCTTTATCAAATATAGCATAGTTGTAGCTTTGTGAATTAGTCTTTGTGTCCTCTATTCTGTACCATTGGTCAACCTGACAGTTTTGGTACCAGTGCCATGCTGTTTTTGTTAATATTGCTCTGTAGTATAGTTTTAAGTCCGGTATCGCTATACCGCCTGATTCACACTTCCTGCTAGAATTGCTTTTGCTATTCTGGGTCTTATATTTTTCCATATGAATTCCATGATTGCTTTATCTATTTCTACAAGAAATGCCATTGGGATTTTAATTGGCATTGCATTGAACCTATAGAAAACTTTTGGTAATTTCGACATTTTGATGATGTTAGTTCTGCCTATCCAGGAACAGGGTATATTTTTCCATCTTCTAAGATCTTCTTCTACTTCTCTTTTTAGGGTTCTGTAGTTTTCATTGTATAAGTCTTTCACCTTTTTTGTTTGGTTGATTTTCAAGTATTTAATTTTTTTGAGGGTATTGTGAATGGAGTGTTTTTCCTCATTTCTGTTTCAGGAGGTTTGTCGCTGATATACAGAAATGCCTTTGATTTATGCGTTTTGATTGTATATCCTGCCACTTTGCTGAATTCATTTATTAGTTCTAGTAGTTCTTTTGTAGACCCTTTTGGGTCTTCTATGTATAGAATCATGTCACCAGGAAATAGTGATAATTTTCGTTCTTATTTTCCTATTTTTATGCCTTTGATTTCTTTCGTCTGTCTAATTGCTCTGGCCAGTGTTTTGAGAACTATATTGAATAGAAGTGGTGACAGAGGGCATCCCTGTCTTGTTCCAGATTTTAGAGGGAATGCCTTCAATTTTTCTCCATTCATAATGATGCTAGCCTGAGACTTAGCATAGATAGCTTTTACAATGTCGAGGTTAGTTCCTGATATCCCTATTTTTCTAATGTTTTGAACATAAAGGGATGCTGTACTTTGTCAAATGCTTTTTCTGCATCTATAGAAATGATCATATGGTTCTTATCTTTAAGTCTATTGATGTGATGAATAACATTTATTGATTTTCGTATATTGAACCCTCGTTGCATACCAGGGATGAATCCTACTTGATCCTGGTGAACAATTTTTTTGATTTGCCTTTGTATTCGATTAGGCAGATTTTTATTGAGGATTCTTGCATCTAGGTTAATCAGATATATTGGTCAGTAGTTCTCTTTATTTGAGGTGTCTTTTTCTGGTTTTGGAATTAGGGTGATGTTGGCCTCATAAAATGAATTTGGCAGAGCTCCCTCTTTTTCTATTTCCTGAAATAACTTGAAAAGTATTGGTATTAATTCTTCTTTAAAGGTTTTGTAAAACTCCGCTGTATAGCCATCCGTTCCTGGGCTTTTCTTGGTTGGTAGTCTTTTGATTGCTTCTTCTATTTCATCCATTGATATTGGTCGGTTTAAATTGTGTGTATCCTCCTGACTCAGTTTGGGCAAATCATATGACTTAAGAAATTTATCGATGTCTTCACTATTTTCTATTTTATTGGAATAATGGTTTTCAAAATAATTTCTAATTGTCTTCTGTATTTCTGTAGCATCTGTTGTGATGTTGCCTTTTTCATCCCATATGTTAGTAATTTGAGTTCTTTCTCTTCTTTTCGTCTTTAGCATGGCTAAGGGTCTGTTGATCTTATTTATTTTTTCGAAGAAGCAACTTTTAGTTTTGTTAATTTTTTCAATAGTTTCTTTTGTTTCAATTTCGTTGATTTCCACTCTGATTTTAATAATTTCTTGCCTTCTGCTAAATTTGCTGTTGTTTTGCTCTTCCTTTTCTAGGGCTTTGAGATGAAGTGTGAGCTCACTTATTTGTTGGTTTTTCCTTTTTTTTCAGGAATGACCTCCAGGCGATGAATTTCCCTCTTAAAACTGCTTTCATTGTGTCCCATAGATTCCGATATGTTGTGTCTATAATTACATTTATCTCTAAGAATTTTTTGATTTCCTCCTTTATGTCTTCTGTAACCCATTGATCATTCAGTAACATATTGTTCATTTTCCATGTGATGTAGAATTTTTCCTTCCTTCTTTTATCATTGATTTCCAGTTTCATTCCATTATGATCAGATAAAATGCATGTTATTATCTCCACACCTTTATATTTACTGAGGGTTGCCCTATGGCATCATATATGGTCTTTTTTTGAGAAGGATCCATGTGCTGCTGAGAAAAAAGTATATCCACTTGATGATGGTTGATATATTCTATATATGTCAGTTACATGTTGGTTATTGATTGTGATATTGAGTTCTATACTTTCTTTATTCAACTTTTGTTTGGAGGATCTGTCCAATGGTGATAGATGTGTGTTGAAGTCACCCATAATTATTGTGTTGAGGTCTATTTCATTTTGGAGCTTGAGGAGAATTTGTTTCATGAACATCGTAGCACCATTATTTAGTGCATAAATATTGATAATTGTTATGTCTTGTTGGTGAATGGTTCCTTTTAACAGTATATAATGTCCTTCCTTATCCCTTTTGATTAACTTAGTCTTGAAGTCGATTTTATTTGATATGAGGATGTCCACCCCTGCTTGCTTATGAGGATAAGTGTGCATGGTGTATTTTTTCCCAACCTTTCACCTTCAGCCTGTGTGTCTTTGCATTTCAGATGTGTCTCCAGGAGGCAACATATTGTTGGATTTGTTTATTTAATCCAAGTTACCAGCCTATGTCGCTTTATTGGAGAGTTGAAGCCATTTACATTCAGAGTTACTATTGATGTATGGTTTGTACTGCCAGCCATGTTTGATTATTTATCTTTTTTTAAATTTAGTTTGTTTCTCTATGATAAGCTTTCACCCTGCCTCTGTCATTACCAAGGTACTTCCCACTGATGGTTTTGGTTGTTGTTTTTCATTTCTTTCTTGTGTAGTGTTTTTCTCAAGACGCTTTGTAAAGCTTGTTTTCTGGCTTCAAATTCTTTTAGCTTTTGTTTATCATGAAAGATTCTTATTTTATTGTCGTACCTGATGGTTAATTATGCTGGATACATATTCTTGGTTGGCATCCATTGTCTTTCAGTGTTTGAAATACGTTTTTCCAGGATCTTCTCGCTTTCAGCATCTGTGATCAAATATCCGTTGTTAATCTTATTGGTTTACCACTGAATGTATTCTGCCTCCATTCTCTTGTAGATTTATTATTTTCTCTTTGTTCTGTATATTGGATATCTTCATAACAATGTGTCTTGGCATTCGTCTACTGTGATTTTGTGTGCTCTTGTCCTGTATGCATCTACAATTTGTATATCCATTTCCTTTTTTATTTCTGGAAAGTTTTCTGTAATTATTTCATTCAGCAGTTTTCTCATTCCCTTGGTTTGAGTCTCTGTACCTTCCTCTATCCTGATGACTCGTAAGTGTGGTTTTATTTATGTTATCCCAAATCACTTGGATGTTTTTCTTGTGATTTTTTTGCCAGCCTTTCTGAGTTGGCTGGACTCGTTTCAAGATGATATATTTTGTCTTCATTATCTGACGTTCTGGCTTCTACTTGCTCCACTCTGTTAGTGATACTCTCAATGGAGTTCTTAATTTGGTTTATCATTTCCTTCATTTCTAGAATTATTGTTTGATTTTTTTTATAATCTCTATCCACTGATAAAGATGCTTAACTTTTTCTTTTATATGTTTATGTAATTCATTTTCAATGTTTTCTTTTACTGTTTGGATTTTCTGTCTCGTATCTTCTTTAAGTTTCCATTCCATCTGTCTAAGGTTTTCCTTGAGTTCTTTATATGACCACTTTTCTGATGAATCCTGGTCCTCCTGAATATTTAGGGTGTTCTTTGTTGTTTGTTCTCCTTTTCTTCCTTGCTCGTTTATGCTGCTCATGTTACTTCTTGTTCTGTTTGACTGCTGAGTTACTGTTTACTCTTATAAATTTATTTGATGCTTGGGAGGAAAGATTTTAGAAGGGAAGGGAAAAAGTCACTAAAGAGAATGAGAGTAGGCAGGTAGAATGCAAGGAATGGGAAATAAGAAAATTGAAAAGAAATGAAATACAATAGAAAAAATAGAAAATAAAGAATGAAAATGATTTTGTTTAAAAAATGATAATGATAATATAAAATTAAAATTAAAATTTTAAAAAATAATAATAACAAAATAGGGGAGGGGAGGGGGGATTGTAGAGGAAAGGAAAGGCAGCAGAATACAACAGTTACTAGTATGGTATTATGTAAAAATGTGGATGTGTAACCCATGTGATTCTGCAATCTCTACTTGGTTTAAAAAAGGGAGTTCATAACTCACTTGAAGCTAATGTATGCTAATGTATGAAATATGATATGTCAAGAGCTTTGTAGGGTTTTGAACAACCAATAAAAAAATAAAATAAAATAAAATTATTTTGCCATTTAAAAAAAAAAGAATATGATTTTGAAGTTTATCTATGATCCAGGGGCAAGTTAAATGAAACAGTTTCCAGTTGTTAAGTCACCAAAAAATTGATTATTTCATGTGTTATTTATTTGCTTTGTAGTATGTTTAAATTTTATTTTTGGAAAGTTTTTAACCTTATTAAATTTGTTTATTTGTTGTGGGGGAAACAATTGTATATAGGTTAAGTATTGTTTATCAAAAATGCTTAGAACAAGAAGCATTTCAGATTTTGGATTTTTTTGGAATTATGGAATATTTATACACACATAATCTTGGGGATAAGACTCAAGTGTAAATATGAAATTCATTTATATTTCATACATGCCTTAGACCCATAGCCTGGAGGAAATTTCATACAACATTTTTAGTATACCTGCATTTTGACTGTAACCTGTCAAATGAAGCCAAGTAGGAAACTTTTCACTTGTCACATTCCAGTACTAAAACACGTTAGATTTGGCATTTTGGATTTGGGATTTGGGGATTAGGGGTGCCCAGTTTCCAGAGAGCAAATTCTATTTTTCTACTAAAGTAAACTCATTTATCATAGTAAGTTGTCCTAAGTTAATTATCTTTGTATCCACAAAATTCCTAAAACTTATTGTGGTGCCTATATTTCTCCTTAAAATCATATTTCAAACATTTAATCTTGCTTCATTGAATAAAAACAAATCATATTTTAATCTAATTTTTAGATTCTTTAATTAATTAACACAATTGCTGTCTTATTAAAGGTTCTTTCACTTAAAATACATATTTTACATTGATATTAATAATAGATGTTCTGGAATTATCAATAAAATTTTTATACAATAGCTTTTGCTCCCTGTATTTTCAAACACCACTTAACTTGTGTGTTTGTGTTGCAAACAACTTAGAGCTGATTTTGTATTTTTACTTCAAATGACATTTTCTACACACTTTCATTTATTTTTTATAATTTATTCTTTTTTACTAGTTTTTTTAGTTGTTGATGGATACTTATTTAATTAATTAATTTATATGCAGTGCTGAGAATCCAACCAGTGCCTCACACATGCTAGACAAGTGCTCTACCACTGAGCCACAACTCTAGCCCACTCCAGTTTATTCTTAAAATTCACATTTTTTTTTAGTTTATGTATAGGTATTTTTTTATTGGCTCTACACAGCACTGGTATACTATCATATTTCTTTTTTTAATTGGTTCTTTTTATACATAACATTAAGATTATACATAACATTAAGATTCATTTTGGCATAATTATAAAAGCATGAAATATAATTTGCTCTAATTCAGTGCCCAGTACTTCCTCTTTTTCTCCTTTCCTCCCTCTTTCTGTTCCCTTCCCTCCACTCTACTGATCTTTCCGCTATTTACTTTTAGTTTGGGGGGATTGTGCAGGTGTGTGTTGTGTGTATACATAATGGTGAGATCCAATACGTTTTTTTCCCTTTCATTTGTTGTTTTATGGTAATACCGTGTGATTATTTTTATAGTGTTTAAGTTCTTTTATGAGGATTTTGGAAAATAAAAGCAATAAATTTGTGTTCTCAGATGGTCATCATGAACCGGAAAAAAAAATAAAATAAAATGAAAAATTTTAAAACATTTTTTAAAAGTTAAAGAACAGCAACAAAAAAATAAAAATAAAAGAAAACAAAAAAAAAAAACAAATTAAAATAATAATCATAACAATAAATGCAGTCATAGATTGCAATAAACTTCTTTTCCAGTAGGTAGAGCTGTGCCCACTGGGCCAAGCTTCTCCTTTCAATAAGTGGGAACCAATCACTGTGCAGCAGCTCTTCCTCCCAGACTGGGTGGGTGTCCAATCCTGAGTGCCTAGGACCTTCTTTTGTGTTTCCTCAAGCCAGGCCCCACTCACCTGTGACACTCACCACAATACTGGCTACATGCCAGGTCTGCTGCTCCTAGGAGCCCTGTTTTCATGAACGCCTGGGAACACTCTCCCTGTTTGTCTCCCTCAGACCCTAAGTTTGTAGAGCTTAGGCCTGAGAACCCCCAGCGAATTTGCTTGCACTCCGGAAGCCATGCCCCCAGAAGCTGGAGCAAGAGACTTCAGTTTTCAGCACTGGTGGGAGCGGTGGCCTGGAGGTCTGCACCACGAGTCCCGTGCCACTCCTAATTCCCTCGGTCTGGCTATCGCGCTCAAGGGAGAGCTGGGAGGGGCTCTTAAGATTTCCCCACAAGTTCCCAAATTTACAGGAATTTGTTTCACTTTCAATCACTTCCTGCTTCAGGACACATGTATTCTTCCATGTTTCTTGACAGGTCTTTTCATGAGAGTTCTTTCAAGACACATTACTTTCAATTTCCATAATCACTTTTGAAGCAAAACTCACATAAACTTTATGATGAATTATAACTCTGATATTACCATTAGATGTATGACTGGTTGGAATTAATGATTGCATAACGATATAGGATTTCTTATATATTTTCAGATAAAAATTCAATCCATTATTTAAAGTGGAACGAGTTATATTATTTATTCACAGTATGGTCTATTCATGCATTATCTCTATATTCATAGACGCAGTGTACACTTCTTTATACCCCCAATACTAATTTATATCTCTTCAAAATATTGCTCCCTGAAATGTTGGAAGAAATACTCATGTCACCTGATCTACTTATACATTTAATCACAGAAATATTCGGAACACAAAATGCAAAGCTCACACTTATGTTTGTACCAAAGCCTAAAAGGAAAGTAAACATGGATTACTAAAAACATCCATGTCCAGCTTGCCTAATGCTCTCAAATATCAATCCTATTGGTGACTACATATTTGTTTCTTCTTAAGATTATATATTCAAACTCAACCCTACTGAAAATGTCTAATCCTATCCCTCACTTTATACATTGCCTGATTTCATTATGGCTCTGTTTCTATCTGTTTCCTACATATTTTCCCCAGTTCATCATTGTGACTGACTCTTCACATGTGCTGACATTTACATTCACACTCTAATCGATAACCTATTGCTAATAAACGTTTGTTCCTAATCCTATACTCATTCTTTTTCTAAACCTACCGACTATCTTCCTAATCCTACCGACTATCCTTTTTTGACTGGATATTCTCTTCTACATTCAATCAAGCAAGGTACAAGGTCTTATGCCATTGTATATTGATCTATCTGAGACCTCTGTGCAGAATGTAATTTTATTCTAAGTATCACAATCAAGGGTCCAATGCCCTTCTGGGCTTCAAATGTTACCTAGATTTCTAGTTTCACACTTATATTTCACATATATATTCTAGTAAATATCGCAGTTTCAAATACCATTATTCATTCTGCAGGATGATTCCTAAACCAAATCCAACATGTTATTGACCCTAAACATACACTGTTCCCTCAATCTAACTTTACAGAAGAGCAGGTACAGAGTTGGTCTTACAATACAGGAATGTAGGGGATCTTCCACCTGCTGAGAACCTCAAAGGTCCATGCAGACATGATCCCTGGAAAAGAAGTAGGCAGCTATGAAGGACCTGAGAGAGCAAAAGTCATCTTCCATGGCAAACAACCTTGTCAGGATGAAGGGGTGTGTCTGCATCAGCCACTTTCTTCTTAATGTAGAGAAGATGGACCAAACAAGGTCTGTGTGGAGAGCTGTTCCCGTGTGTCTATGGTTGATATACCATTCTAACTTGTGACAGTGTCACAGGAAGTAGGGGCAGCCTCCATCTCATGGGACCCTTGGAAGCAGCTATTAGGACAAAGTGTTTGCCAAGGCATTGACCTCATTCAGTTCCTGAAGGAAGTGACCTACCTTACTTCTTTGGTGATGGAACTCTCTGAACTTGGGATCCAGGAAGCCAGGCATCCAGAGCCAGTCCCAGTCCCAGTACCAGTGGGCTCACTTGTTTTGTTTTACCAATGACAGATTCTGTCTTTCTTGGTACCTACTGATGTGAGGATGGCCAAATATCAGGAGAGCTCTGAAGACGGGCCTTTCCTTAGTAAGTAGGTAGTGACTCACCGCTGGCTCCTAACAACTACACAGAGTTGGCCAAGGAGACCAGATCTGCCACAGTACAGGCCATTTCGGGTGAACATAGTAGGGCCCGCTAGTCAGAGGACACTCTGGATATTCAGAGACTTACTTGGGGGAAGGAGGTGCTTTGTGTTTGTGGGTATGAGTTTGTGGTTTTGTCTCATTTTCTTAGAATAGGTAGGAAAGCTGGTATGTCTGGTTTGCAGTGGACTGTTTCTAGATAGTCTTTTGACAAGGCAAGTGTTTCTATGTCTGTGTATAACACTGTGTCCGTGGTTGTAGACATTAGAAAAGAGAATGCATCAATGAATGTGTCCTGTCTAGTAGAAAGCTTCCCAGCATTCATCCTGCCCAATTTATGACTGCACTGCAGGTTGCCTTATCGATGGGCAACACCTACTATCTTCCTAAGTTTCAGATTTCTTCCTGAATTCTGACCAATCTGCAGAATAGTCTCATGGTTTTGTGTCCAAGATAGGTACCACCCCAAGCTCTGTCACATGGCCATGTACTGAATAGCTGAAGGTAATGGCGAGCTTCTTAGAAAACTCAGATATCAGTGTGACCAGGTAAGTCTCAGTGGAGAAACCATGCTTTGTGCCTTTTGCTTACCTATTTTTCTGTTTCACTGAATGACAGGAAGGTCTTTGCCTCCAGCCACCCCTTTGATAAGCATGAAAAAAACAGTTTTCATATGGAAATGATTGGGCATCACCCGTGGCTCTTTGCTTAATTGCTTTGAATGGGATGTGTCTGAATCAGCCTCTTGGCCCTGTGTGAGGCTGTGGCTTATATTCTCAGCACCTGATGGATATAAAGAAAGATCCCATGTGTGCATCCAAAACTAAAATGGCAAAATTCAGTCATTGTGGATGATGTCTCTCTCCTTCCTCTATTAGGTTGCAGACAATCATCAAGTGAGTATAGGGATCCTTTGGGTCAAATGAGTTTTTCAAAGCCATGCAGAGGTGCTTGGGTTTTCTCATGATTCCACTTCACATAAAGAATCTAAACCCCACAGTCAGTAGGCCTCAAATTGGAGAAGCAGAGTAGTTGTAATGGCAGGCCTATTTGATCACTCCTGGTTCACAGGAATGGTGTCCAGGCCACCCTGACTTTAGGCAAATGAGGGCAAAGGGAGCTTATTTTGGACACTCTCTTGCGCTGGACCCCTCATGGAAATCTCCAGCCAGAGGTTATAATGAGGGTCTATGTGGAAGAAGATGAGGGCCATGTGGGAATGTTTTCGTTTTAATTTTGGTAATTTGTGTGGCAGTTGGAAGGGATGACTGGGTCCCCCTCGGCTTGTACTCTGGTGTAATACTCCTTAGAGACTGAGTTGTAGAACTGACCTCAGAGAAGTATTGCCATGAATTGTGTGGGGATGTTAGGAGGCCACGCATGAGAGTCGCCCTTGGAAACTGAGATCTAGGCCAAGGGTGGCTTTCCACAGAACACTGAGAATCTCAGCCAGGATATCACATGATTTTATTCTGAAAAACTTGGCAGCCATAGTTGAGAGTCAAAACACAAATGGACCTCACATTGTAGACCTCAATAGGCCTGGCTTCATGTGACCTTTTGGCCACTATTTGGGACGCCTTGCCTGTGATTGTTCTCCAGAGCTTTCATTGAAATGAGCTTCCTTAACATTTAATGGTTCCTGAATGAATTGAAACCCACAGTGACTACAACTTCTTCCTTGAATAATGGCTAGATAAATACCATGAAATTTTTGAAATTTCAATGACCAGTTGGCACTGGAAAACCTTTGGATGTCCTGATGCTGATCATGAGTATACCAGACAGTGCCTTGATTGACAGGGTTTCATAAAAATGGTGTAGAACAGAGATGCCAGTTAGTTGGTGCCTGCTGATTAGTGGGCCTAGAGCAGTGGTGAGCAGATGTGTGACAAAACATCTGTGGTGAGGCCACGTGGAACTGCCATTGGCGTCCAAATGGCTTGTGACTGATATGGTTTCAGCCAACAGACCCAATAGGTAAAGGCATCTTGTTATATGGAGAGGTTTCAGGGAAATGTTCAGAATCAGGTTGCTATGGTCAAGGGGGAAAGCTATGTGGGATAGAAGCCTGGTTATTGCATTCTCCTGCAAACCCTCACCCACCACACGTGACAGAACTCCCTCCAACAATGTGTCCCAATTGACCTCCTTTATTTCGTGAAGCAAATACCAAACTCCCAGTGCAGCAGCAAGAAACACCACTAAAAGTGGAGGATGAACAAATGTCTTCCCAGTTAGCACAGGGAGAAACTTAGCCCCAGTGTCCACAGTTTAGCTACAAAAAAAGAATTCAGCACTGCTGCCACATGTTCAATGAAAAATAAGAAACCATGTCTTACAGGTCACATATATGCAGAACCAGCTTTGATGGTCTCTCTATAAAAGAACTAAATCTCCTGAAAACAACATGTATTTCAAGTGCCCAACCTCAGAGGCAGTTTCTCAAGAATTTTTTAGGCCAGCAGAGCTCCATGTTTGAGGAGTGTTTACCTTTTGCCTTACTATTTTGAACTCTGCTACCACTTCCAAGGTTGTGAACTCCTGAGCAAATTCCATTTCAGATATGTATTCACAGATTTTCTAACTCTTCTCCTCTAACTGTATCTTACTTTGGTAAAAGATAATGTCAAGGCATTGTTCTGGATGAGACTGGGAAGATTTTGGGGTAGCACATATTTGCATAGACATTGGATTCATTTTTCAATTTCCCTTTAAAACACTGAATCTCTAACCCTAACCAATTCCAAACTAGACTCTGACTACTAATTCTAATATGATGGAGAAAAATAACAAAAAACAGAAAAGAAGTACAAGCAGTTCAGAGGAGGCAAGGTGTATACTTGGACTTGCCTTTTGCATAATATAGGGTAGGAGTTATAAATCTTGCAAATTTTTTTTGAAATAGTTCTCCATGTGTTTTTAAAGTTAACAAATATGTGAATTCCTTTCTCCCTTTCTCTGTAGCCTATTAAGCACATGTATTTTTATATGCACATATAGAATTCTACCTGGTACCACACGTACATTCTTGTGAGGTGGTTGACTTGGCAGATACAAATTGTGAGAAGAGATCACTCCTCGTAAATGCTATTGGAACTGAAATTTCAAACTATGGGTGAACTTTCTAGTTGAACAACATTATACATAAATCCATGTTCAGTATAATGAATATTTTTGGATCTGTGGATGATATATATTTCATGATGGATTTTGATTGGCATATATATTGTTAGTTTTTAATGTCTCTCTCTCTGTCTCTCTCTCTCTCTCTCTCTCTCTCTCTCTCTCTATATATATATATATATATATATATATATATATATATATATATATATACTCTCCAGATATTTCAAAATATGTAATATATGTGACTTATTATACACGCCCTAAATTCATTCATATTCATTTATGTGGATTTATAATCAACTTTTCACAAGATTATTTTCCAAACTATTCATCCACCTGAAATTCATATTTGTTTCCTAGTACTGACAACTAACTTCAGTGAATGGTGTATACAAATCCTAAAATTTCTACAGTAACTGACCCAGTTTAACATCAATGCAAGTAGATTCCTATTGGACATGATATGTATTTTGACGTTCATATTTATTCAACAGTGGGACATTATTATTTCTTCAGTTTATGCACATCATAATATATATATTTCATCCAAAAGTTCAAAAATATATAGGAATTTGTTTCACTTTCAATCACTTCCTGCTTCTGAAAACATGTATTCCTCCATGTTTCTTTACTGCTCTTTTCATGAGACTTCTTTCCAAACACATTATTTTCGATTTCCATAATCAATTTTGAAGCAAAACTCACACACTCTTCATGAAAATCCTAATACTAATATTATCATTGATGTATAACTGGTTGTAATGAATGTCTGTATATCAATATTTGATTTCCTGTATTTTTTCAGATATCAATTCAATCCATTATTTATAGTGGAATGAGTATAGGTTTTATTCAGAGTATGTTCCATTCATGCATTATCTGTATATTCATAGAAACAGGGTACACCTGTTTGTATCCCCAATACTAATTTATACATCTTCAAAATATTGCTCCCAGAAATGGTGGAAGATATACTCATGTCACCTGATCTACATATATATTTTATTACAGTAATATTATGGACACAAAATGCAAAGGTCACACTTATGATTGTACCAAAGGCTAAATGGAAAGTGAGCATGGATTAGTAATAACATCCATGTCCAGGTTGCCTAATGCTCTCAAATGTCAATCCAATTGGTGACTACATATTTGTTTCTTGCTAAGATTATATATTCAACCTCAACCCTGTTGAAAATGTCTAATCCTATAACTCACATTATACTTTGCCTGATTTCCTTTTGTCTCAATTGATATTTACTTTCCTACATATTTTCCCCAGTTCATCATTGTGAATGACTCTTCACATGTGCTGACATTTACATTCACTCTCTACCCGAAACCCTATTGCTAAAAAAGTTTTTGTCCAAATCCTATACTCACTCTTCTTTGTAAACCTACTGACTATCTTCCTAATCCTATCGACTATCCCTTTTTGACTGCATGTTCTCTTCGACATTCAATCATCCAAGGTAAAGGTCCTATGCCATTGTATAGCGATTAATCAGAGACATCTGTGCAGAACATAATTCAAAGCTAAGTATCCTACCCAAGGGCCCAATACACTTCTGGGCTTCAAAACTTACATAGATTTGGGTTTTCAAACTTATATTTCACCTATATATTCTTTTAAATTTCGCAGGTTCCCAATAACATTATTCATCCCGCAGAATGATTCCCAACCAAATTCGAACCTGTTATTAACCCTAACCATACGCTGTTCCCTCAATCTACCTTTACAGAGGAGCAGGGATAGAGTTGGTCTTACAATACAGGAATGTAGGGGATCTTCCACCTGCTGAGAACCTCAAAGGTCAATGCAGAAATGATCCTTGGAGAAGTTGTAGGCAGCTATGTAGTACCAAAGAGAGCAAAAGTCTTCTGACATGGTAAAGAACCTGGACAGGATGAAAGGATGTGTCTGAATCAGCCTCTCTCTTCTTAATGTAGAGAAGATGGACCAAAGCAGGCCTGTATGGAGAGAAGTTCCCCGGTGCATATGGTTGATATACCATTCTAACTTGTGACAGTGTCACAGAAAGTAGGAACACCCTCCATCTCATGAGACCCTTGGCAGCAACTGTTAGGACAAAGTGGTTGCTAAGGCAGTGACCTCATTCATTTCATGAAGAAAGTGACTTCACCTAACTTACTTGGTGATGGAACTCTCTGAACTTGGGATTCAGGAAGCCAGGCATCCAGAGCCAGTCCCAGTAACAGTCCTAGTGGGATCACATGTTTGGTTTTACAGAGAAAAGGGCAGAGAGAGTCTTTTTTGGTACCTACTGATGTGAGAATGGCCAAATGCCAGGACAGCTCTGAAGAGGGCCCTTTCCTAAGAAAACAGGTAGTTGGTCATCGCTGGCTCCTGACAACTTCACAGATTTGGCCACGGAGACCAGATCTGAGACAGGGCAGGCCAGTTCAGGGTAACAATATGGTCCACAGTCAGAGGACACTCCGGATTGTCACAGACATATTGGGGGAAGGAAGTGCCTTTGTGGGTGTGGGTGTGAGTTTGTGGTTTTGTCTCATGTTCTGAGAATAGGTAGGAAAGGCGATTTGTTTGGTTTGGAGTGGACTGCTTCTAAAAAGTCGTTTGACAAGGTGAGTGTTTCTATATCTGTGTATCTCACTGTGTCCGTGGTTGTAGACATAAGAAAAGAGAATGCATCAATGGATATGTCCTGTCTAGAAGAAAGTTTTCCATCATTCATCCTACCCAATTTATGACTGGACTGCAGGTTGCTTTATGGATGGGCAACCCCTACTATCTTCCTAAGTTCCTGTTTTCTTCCTAAATTTTGGCCACTACCCAGAATAGGCTCATGGTTTTGTGTCCAAGATATGTAACACCTCCAAGCTCTGTGACATGGCCATGTACTGGATAGCTGAATGGAATGGCGAGCATCTCAGGAAACTCAGATATCAGTGTGACCAGGAAAGTCTCAGTGGAGAAACACTGTTTTGGGCCTTCTGCTTACCTATTTTTCTGTTGCCCTGAATGTCAGGAAGGTCCTTACCTCAGGCCACTCCTTTTTGAAGCCTGAAGTAAACAGTTTTTAAATGCAAATGAATGGGCATCACCTGTGGTGCTTTGCTTAATTGCTTTCGAAAGGGATGTGTCTGAATCAGCTGCTTGCCTCTGGGTCAGGCTATGGATTAGATTCTCAGCACCTGATGGATATAAAGAAAGTTCCCATGTGTGTATTGAAAACGAAAATGGTAAAAATATCAGTCATTGTGGATGAAGTTTCTTGCCTTCCTCTGTTAGGTTCCTATCCTCCATCAAGTGAGAATAGGATCCTCTGGGTCAAATGAGTTCTTTGAACTCCTGCAGAAGTGCTTGGGTTCTCCCATGATGCCAAATCACATAAAGAATCTATACCTGACAGTCAGTTGGCCTCAAATTGGAGAAGCAGAGCAGTATTAAAGGCAGGCCTATTTGATCACTCCTGGTTCACAGGAAGGGTGTCAAGGCCACCCTCATTTTAGGCAAATGACGGGTAAGGGTGCATATTTTGGACATTGCCTTGGGCTGCGCTCCTCATGGAAACCTCCAGCAAGAGTTTATGATGAGTGTCTATATGGAAGAAGATGAGGGTCATGTGGGAATGTTTTGGTTTCAATTGTGGTCATTTGTGTGGCGGTTGGAAGAGATGACTGGGTCCACATGGGCTTGAACTCGGGTGTGATTCTCCTTCGAGACTGAATTCTGGAACTGACCTCAGAGAAGTATTGCCATTAATTGTGTTGAGATTGTAGGAGGCCACGCATGAGAGTCACCCTTGAAACCTGAGTGGCCCTGGGTGGCTTTCCACAGAGCACTGAGAATCTCAACCAGGATATCACATGATTTTATTCTGAAAGACTTGGCAGCCATAGTTAAGAGTCAAAACACACATGGACCTCACATTTTAGACCTCAATGGGCCTGTCTGCATATGACATTTTGACCACTCTTCGGAAAGCCTTGCCTGTGAGAGTTCTCCAGAGCTTTCATTGAAATGAGCTTCCTCACCATTTAATGGTTCTTGGATGAATGGAAACCCCAAAGTGCCTCCAACTTCATTCTTGAACAATGGATAGATAAATACCATGAAATTTTTGAAATTCCCAATGACCAGGTGGCACTGGAGAACCATTGGATGTCCTATTGCTGCTCATGAGTGTACCAGACAGTGCCTTGATTGACTGGAGTTCTTGAAAATGGTGTGGAACGCAGATGCCAGTAAGTTGGAGCCTGCTGAGTAGTGGGCCTAGAGCAGTGGTGTGCAGTTGTCTGATAATATATTTGTGGTGTGGCCATGTGGGTGTGTCATTGGCTTCCAAATGGCTTGTGACTGACTTGGTGCAGCCAGCAGAAAATTATATGAAAAGGCATCTGGTTATATGGACAGGTTTCAGGGCAATGTTCAGAATCAGGTTGCTATGGTCAAGGAAGCAAGAAATGTGGGATAGAAGCCTGGTTGGTGCATTCTCCTGAAGACCCTGACCCACCACACCTTACAGGACTCCCATCAGCACTGTGACCCATTTGAAATCCTTGTATGTTGTGAAGCAAATACAAAACACCCAGTGCAGCAGCAAGAAACACCACGAAAATTGGAGAATGACCAAATGGCTTTAAAGTCCACACAGGGAGACACTTAGCCCCCAGTGGCCACAGTTTATCTACAAAGAGAGAATTCATCACTGCTTCCTCATGTTCATTAGAAGATAAGAAACCATATCCTCCAGGTCACATAGATGCAGACCCAGCTTTGATGGTCTCCGTACACAGGGAGCTAAAGCTCCTGACAACAACATATTCTTCAAGTGTCCAACCTCAGAGGCAGTTTCTCAAGAAGTCTTAATGCCAGCATAGCTCCATGTTTGTGGAGTGTTTACACTGTCCCTTACTTTTGGAAACTCCTCTACCACCTCCAAGGTTGTGAACTCCTGAACATTTTCCATTCCAGGTATGTATTCACAGATTTTCTAACTCTTCTTCTCTAATTGTGTCTTACTAGGGGCGAAGATATTGTCAAGGCATTGTTCTGGATGATAGTGGGAATTTTTTGTAGCACATATTTGCATACACATTGGATTTATTTTCCTATTTTCCATTTGAAATACTGAATAACTGACACTAACCCATACCCTAATAGACTCTTACTACTAATCCTAATATGATGCAGTAAAATAACCCAAACAGAATAGAAATGCAAGCATTTCAGAGGAGGCATGGTGTATAGTTAGACTTGGCTTTTGCATGATAAAGTGTAGGTGTTATAATTCAAGTTAATTTTTAATTGAAATAGTTCCATGGGTACTTAAAGTAAACAAATATGTGAATTCCTCTCTCCCTTTCTCTGTAGCCTATTCAGCACATGTATTTTTATATGCACATATAGAATTCTACCTGGTACCACAGGTACACTCTTGTGAGGTGGCTGACTTGGCAGATAGAAATTGTGAGAATAGATCACTCCGCCTAAACGCTGTTGAAACTGAAATTTCAAACTATGGGTGAGCTTCCTAGTTGAACAACATTATACATAAATCCATGTTCAGTAAAATGAATATTTTTGGATCTGTGGATGATATATATTTCATGGTGAATTTCGATTGGCATATGTATTGCTAATTTTTAATGTCTCTGTGTGTGTGTGTGTGTGTGTGTGTGTGTGTGTGTGTGTGTATATATATACACACACACACACACTAAATTTTTTTAAAATATAAAATATATGTGTCTTATTATACACTCCCTAAATTCATTCATATTCATGTATGTGGATTTAGAGTTAACATTTCACAAGATTATTCACGGAAATATTCATCCACCTGAAATACATATTTTTTTCCTAGAAATGAAAAATAACTTCAGTGAATGGTGGATACAAATCCTAATATTTCTACAATAATTGATCCAGTTTATCATCAATGCAAGTAGATTCCTATGGGACATGATGTGTATTTTGATGTTCATTCTTATTCACCACTGGTATGTTACAATTTCTTCAGTTTATGCACATTATAGGATATATATTTTATCCATAAGTTAGCAAAATTATAGGCATTTGTTTCACTTTCAATCATTTTCTGCTTTAGAACACATGTAATCCTCCATGTTTCTTGACTGGTTTTTTCATGAGACTTCATTCCAAACATATTATTTTCGATTTCCATAATCAAATTTGAAGCAAAACTCACACACCCTTCATGATAAACTATAACCCTAATATTACTATTAGATGTATAACTGGTTGGAATGAATGATTGTATATCAATATAAGATTTCTTATATATTTTCAGATATCAAATCAATCCATTATTTAAAGTGGAACCAGTTATATTATTTATTCACACTATTGTCTATTCATGCATTGTCTCTATATTCATAGACACAGAGTACACCTCTTTGTAAACCCAATACTAATTTATACGTCTTCAAAATTTTGCTCCCAGTAATGGTGGAAGAAATACTCATGTCATCTGATCTACATATACATTTTATCAGAGTAATATTCTGGACACAAAAAGAAATGGTCACACTTATGTTTGCACCAAAGCCTAAATGTAAAGTGAATATGGATTACTAAAACCATCCATATCAAGTTTGGCTAATGCTCTCAAAATTCAATCCTATTTGTGACAACATATTTGTTTCTTGCTAAGATTATATATTCAAACTCAACCCTGTTGAAAATATCTAATCCTATCTCTCACTTTATACTTTTCCTGATTTCATAATGTCTCTATTTATATCAGCTTTCCTACATACTTTCCGCAGTTCATCATTGTGACTGACTCTTCAATTGTGCTGACACTTACATTCACACTCTAATCCAAACCCTATTGCTAAGGAACTTTTGTTCCAAATCCTATACTCACTCTTCTTCTTAAACCTACTGACTATCTTCCTAATCCTACCCATTATCCCTTTTTGACTGGATGTTCTCTTATACATTCAATAATCCAAGGTACAGGGTATAATGCCATTGTATATCGATCTATCTCAGACACCTGTGCAGAACATAATTCAACGCTAAGTATCACAATCAAGGGCCCATCCCCATTCTGCGCTTCAAATCTTACTTAGATTTCTGTTTTCATACATATATTTCACCTATATATACTTATAAATGTCGCAGGTTCCCAGTACCATTATTCATCCAGCAGAATGATTCCTAATTCAAATTGAACATATTATTAACCCTAACCATACACTGTTCCCTCAATCTAACTTTACAGAAGAGCAGGGACAGAGTTGGTCTTACAATACAGGAATGTAGGGGATCTTCCACCTCCTGAGAACCTCAAGGTCCATGCAGAAATGATCCCTGGAGAAGATGTATACAACTATGAAGGACCTGAGAGAGCAAAAGTCAGCTTCCATGGAAAACAACCTGGTCAGGATGAAGGGTTGTTTATGAATCAGCCTCTCTCTTCTTAATGTAGAGAAGATGGACCAAACCAGGTTGGTGTGGAGAGCTGTTCCTAGGTGCCTATGGTTGATATACCATTCTACCTTGTGAAAGTGTCACAGAAAGTAGGGGCAGCCTCCATCTCATGGGAGTCTTGGAAGCAACTGTTAGGACAAAGTGGTTACCAAGGCAGTGATCTGATTCAGTTCCTTAAGGAAGTGACCTCACCTCACTTCTTTGTTGATGGAACTCTCTGAACTTGGTATCCAAGAAGCCAGGAACCAAGAGGCAGTCCCAGTCCCAGTGGTCTCACTTGTTTGGACTTACCAAGGACAGAGTCAGTCATTCTTGCTACCTACTGATGTGAGGACGGCCAAAACCAGGAAAGCTCTGAAGAGGGGCTTTTCCTGAGAAAGTAGGTAGTGGCTCACTGCTGGCTCCGGACAACTTCACAGAGTTGGCCAAGGAGACCAGATCTGAGACAGGACAAGCCATTTCATTGGAACATAGTATGGCCCACCAGTCAGAGGACACTCCGGATAGTCACAGACCTACATGGGGGAAGGAGGTGTCTTTGTGGGTGTGGGTGTGGGTTTGTGGTTTTGTCTCATATTCTGAGAATAGGTAGGAATGGCGGTTTGTTTGGTTTGGAGGGAACTGTTTCTAGTAAGTCATTTGACAAGGCGAGTGTTTCTATGTCTGTTTATACCACTGTGTCCCTGGTTGTAGACATTAGAAAAGAAAATGCATCAATTGGTGAGTCCTGTCTAGTAGAAAGCTTCTCAGCTTTCATCCTGCCCAATTCATGAATGGACTGCGGATTGACTTATCGATGGGGAACACCTGCTAACTTCTTAAGTTCCTGTTTTCTTCCTGAATTGTGTGCACTCTCCAGAATAGGCTCATAGTTTTGTGTCAAATATATGTACCACCTCAAATCTCTGTGACATGGCCATGTACTGGATAGCTGAAGGGAATGGCGAGCATCTCAGAAAGCTCAGATATCAGTGAGACCAGGAATGCCTCATTGGAAAAACCCTGCTTTGGACATTTTGCTTACCGATTCTTCTGTTGCCCTGAAAGTCAGGAAGGTCTTTGCATCAGGTGTGTCATGTGGGAGTGTTTTGGTTTTAATTGTGGTCATTTTTGTGGCCGTTGGAAGACATGGCTATGTCCACCTGGGCTTGAACCCTTATGTGATTCCCCTTAGAGACTGAGTTCTGGAACTGACCTCAAAGAAGTATTGCTATGTATTGTGTTGGGATTTTAGGAGGCCACGCATGAGAGTCGCCCTTGGAAACTGAGATCTAGGCCCAGGGAGGCTTTCCGAAGAGCACTGGAAATCTCAGGAAGGACATCACATGATTTTATTCTTAAAGACTTGGCAGCCATCGTTGCAAGTCAAAACACACATGGACCTCACATTGTAGACCTCAAATGCCTGGCTTAATGTGACCTTTTAGCCTGTCTTTGGGAAGCCTTGCCTGTTAGAATTCTCCAGAGCTTTCATTGAAATGAGCTTCTTCTCCATTTAATGGTTCCTGAATAAATTGAAACCCACAGTGCCTTCAACTTCATCCATGAAAAATGCCTAGATAAATATCATTAAAGTTTGGAAATTCCCATCACCTGGTGGCACTGGAGAACCTTTAGGTGTCCTATTGCTGATCATGAATGTACCAGACAGTGCCTTGATTGACTGGGTTTCATGAAAATGGTGTAGAACAGAGATGCCAGTAACTTGGAGCCTGATGAGTAGTTGGCCTAGAGCAGTGGTGTGCAGGTGTGTGTTAAAACATCTGTGGTGGGCTGATGTGGATATGCCATTGGCTTTCAAATGCCTTGTGACTGATATGGTGCAGCCCCCATACCCTTGTATGTAAAGGCATCTTGTTATATGGACAGGTTGAAGGGCAATGTTTAAAATCAGATTGCTGTGGTCAAGGGGGCAAGCTATGTGGGATATAAGCCAGGTTGGTGCATTCTCCTGCAGACCCTTACCGACCACACATGACAAACTCCCTCCATCACTGTGTCCCAGTTGAACTTCTCGTATTTTGTGAAGCAAATACCAAACTCCCAGTGCAGCTGCAAGAAACACCACGAAAAGTGGAGGATGACCAAATGGCTTCACAGTCCACACTGCAAGACACTTAGCCCCCAGTGGCAACAGTTTACCTATAAAGAGAGAATTCAGCCCTACTGCTTCATGTTCATAGGAAAAAAAGAAACCATGTCCTCCAGGTCATATAGATGCAACAGCTTTGATGGTCTCACTACAAAGGAAGCTAAAGCTCCTGTCATCAACATATATTTCAGTTGCCCAATCTCAGAGACAGTTTCTCAAGAAGTCTTTAGGCCAGCAGAGCTCCATGTTTTTGGAGTTTTTACCCTGTCCTTTACTTTTGGAAACTCCTCTACAACCTCGAAGGTTGTGAACTCCTGAGCATTTTCCATTACCGATATGTATTCACAGATTTCTAACTCTTCTCCTCTAATTATGTCTTACTTGGAGTGAAGGAAATGTCAAGGCATTGTTCTGAATGAGAGTGGGAAGATTTTTGGGTAGCACATATTTGCCTACACATTGGATTCATTTTCCAATTTTCCATTCGAAATACTGAATCCCTGACTGTCAGGGGTAGAAGGAATTCTTCTTCAAAGAACAGCCTGAAACTTACAAGAAACAGCCCCTAGGAGACATCCTGTCTGGAAGACATCCTGTAGCCATATATGTCCCTGAGACATCCTGTGGCCATCTTTCTTCCAGAAACATCCTGAAGTTATCTCACCTTGTGAAGACATCCAGGAACTGCTGATAAGAGAGCTTTCCCATATCCAGCATATTAATACCCATGTGTGAACAATAAAATTTTGCAGCTTGATCAGAACTCCTGTGTTGCTCTCATCTCTCATGCCTCTTGTCCCTTCATTCCTCCCCATCTAGGTTCGCTGACCACGTTGATGTGTCCTGCCGGCCGGGACATCTGGCGCCCACCGACTGGGGCTCAAGCCTTTGACTGAGGGGGAACCCCTTCCTCCTGGAAGACTTGGTCAAGAGGAGCTCACGATCGCCTCAGCAGACACCACCCGGAGACATATCCAGGAGGAAGGTGGGGATGATGCACGGTGAGTGACGCACCATGTGACAAGCAGTATCGTCACATGATTTGTTTATTTCAGGCCTCAAGGAGTCCTTCAAGACATGAGGGGCACATGTTAAGAAAAAGGACTTAAAATTTTTCTTTTCATACATAGGAGAATTGTGTCCATGGTTTCCTCTTGAAGGGACCATTGATGGCAAAAATGGCTTAGAGTAGGAGACTGTTTAAAAGATTATTATGAATCATTTGGCCCAGAAAAAATGCCAGTTCCCACCTTTTCTTACTGGAACTTAATTAATGAAATTCTTAAAAGTTTTCGCTTTGACAATGGTACCTTACAACTTGTCAGGATTGGGGAAGAGATTATGCAAAAGACCTCTTGTCCCCCCTCTGCATGCCCATCATTAGTATAGACATAGAACCTTCTCAGTCTTCCCAGGACCCTGAGAACCTTCCTGGTCCCCCTCAAAATACGACCCTAATTAATAAGGCTCCAATGATTAAAAACCACCTTTATCCAGTTTTAAATCCCAGAGACACATTGACCTCTGGGGAGGACGCTATCTTGGAGAAGGAAGCAGCTCTCTACCATTCAGAACACCCGCGACCTCTCAGGACCCTGCCACAGCCTATAGGATTTACCAAGCGAAGGTGAAAGCACCTATGTAAAAAACATCTTGCCTTTGAAAATGCCAACCCAGCATGTCAGAATGTTCTTCAACCACATAAGGATAAAGGGAAACTTTCTGAAGTTATTAGACTCTGTGCAGACGTGGGTGCAGCCCATGCCATGGGTCTGGCTTTAGGGACCGCCTTTACCAAGGCCTTTCACAATCCTGGCTCACGTACTTGCTTTACTTGTAAACAACCTGGCCATTTTGCATGTGAGTGTCCCACAGGCAAACAAAGCCTAGGAATAGCGTCTCCTCAAACTGGGGCTTAACCGCCCCCAGCTACCCTTTTCCATAGAAGTGGTAAAGGTCATCACTGGGCCAGTGAGTGTAGATCTAAGACAAATGCCCTCAGACAGCCTATTTCTTCCTGCTTCTCGGGAAACTCCCTGCGGGGCCAGCCCCTGGCCACAACATCCCCCAGGACAAACACAGGAGCAATAAGGTTTGTTCCCTCCCAAACTCCCAACCTACCACAAAATCCTTCTCCACAATTGCCTCCCTCCAACTAGCCACCCCAGGCAGCGCAAAATTGGACCTCTGTGCCACCACAGTTACAATATTAGACTCAATGCAAGGGCCCCAGATAATACCCACTGGAATTATGGGTCCCCCTCCATCTCATACATGTGCCCTTATTCTTGGAAGAGCCTCCACTACCATTCAAGGTGTTCAGGTCTTCGCTGGCATTAATGATAATGATTTCACTGAAGAAATAAAAATACTGGCCACTGCTATTAATGGAGTTGCCGCCATCCCAGCAGGAACAAGACTTGCACAATTAATTCTCCTTCCCTTGGATTCAGGAGGCATTTCCACCACCCAAACCTACCTCGGGGGGCTGCCTTCTTAGGCTTCTCTGATGTGTATTGGGTTCAACCCATTTCTCACAATAGACCCACCCTTACCTTACTTACTGAAGGAAAGGAATTCCAAGGAGTTCTAGATATTGGAGCTGATGCCACAATTATTTCTCAAAAATACTAGCCATCAGGTTGGCCCCTCACTCCATCCTTGACTGACCTTAAAGGGATAGGAAAATAAAAAAATCCTCTGGTCAGCTCAAGGTCTATTAGCTGCACTGATAAAGATGGTAATAAGTCAACTGTCACTCCTTTCGTTGATTCTGACCTCCCTGTTAACGTATAGGGTGGAGATATTTTGAGTCATTGGAAGTTATTCTCGCCAGTCCCAATTCCATGGTGACTCATCAAATGCTTCCTATGAATTTTGTTCCTGGTACAGGCCTGGGGATACTGAAACAAGGACTGGTGAAGCCTATACAACCCATAAAAAAAACAAATACATGTGGACTTGTGTATTCAGATTTTTAGTGTCGGTCCCTGACCCTCCTGTACCCCATGTAGATAAAATTATTTGGGAGACTCAGACTCCTGTGTTGGTGGATCAGTGGCCCCTTACCCAAGAAAAATTGGAGGCTGCCTCCACGTTAGTGCAGGAACAGCTTGCAGCCGGCCATGTAAAGCCCTCAACCTCATCATGGATTACTCCTATTTTTATTATCAAGAAAAAATCAGGCAAGTGGTGCCTTTTACAATATTTGTGTGCCATTAATAAAGTTATGCGCCCGATGGGAGCACTACAGCCAGGCATTCCCACACCAGTGGCGATTCCAAAAAACTATTGTAAAATGGTTATTGACTTAAAAGATTGCTTTTTTACCATTCCTTTACATCCTGAGGATAGACCCTATTTTGCCTTTAGTCTCCCTCACATTAATTTTCAGGGCCCTATGCAGAGATTTCAATGGAAGGTTCTTCCCAAAGGTATGGCCAACAGCCCTAGTCTTTGCCAAAAACACGTTGCTCAAGCAGTAGACCCTGTGAGAGAGCGATGAGCACAAAATTATATTTTACATTATATGGATGATTTGTTAATTGCTGCACCTAATACCCATGACCTTAATAATTGTTACTTGGACTTTTACAAAACCTCACTACCTTGGGACTACAGATAGCTCCAGGTAAGTTTCAAACACAGGACCCTTATACCTATTTGGGCCTTAAACTTCAAGATAATCAGACCCAAATTCCTAAAATACAACTATGTGTTTACCATCTTCACACACTTAATGATTTTCAAATATTACTGGGGGATATTCAATTGCTAGGAACATATTTAAAATTACCCACTTGTGTACTTTTGCCCCTTAATGATATTTTGATAGGTGATTCCCACCCCTCCTCCCCTCAAAAGCTTACTCCCGAGGCATGACATGCATTAAACCAAGCCACAGAAGCCATTGCCCAAAAGTTTGTTACACAAATTTCTTATAACCTTCCTCTGGTTCTGGTTATTTTCCACACTCCTCATACACCCACAGGAATATTTTGGCAGCGAGATCCACATTTTAAAAATAAAGGCTGCCCCTTGCTTTTGGTCCTTGTACCCACCACATCCTCCAAGGTTATTACTGTTTATCTTGCTCAGGTAGCTTCTCTTATTTTTAAAGGTCGTTTGCTTTCTCGACAACATTTTGGCAAAGACCCTGATAATATTTTAATTCCATATACTAAGGACCAAACCCTTACTACAATTTTTACTACAGACATGGATGAATGGGATATTGCCCTATCAGGCTTTTTGGGAACAATTCATAACCACATCCCCAATGACCCCCTTTTAAATTTTGTCCAGTTACATCCATTTATTTTTCCCAAAATTACTCAAAAGGCTCCCATTCCTCAAGCCCTTACCTTTTTTACAGACGGTTCCAGTAATGGCCGTGCAGTCTTTGTTGTCAATAACAAGCCTACCACCTTTGATACTGTCTATCAGTCAGCTCAGTTTGTGGAATTGTTCGCCATAACACAAGTTTTTATAAAGTTTTTTGATAATCTTGTTAATATTTATACAGACAGTGCCTACATTGCTCATTCTGTGCCCCTTCTGGAGATTTCACCCACCATTAAGGCTTCTTCCAATTCCCCCTTTCTGTTTCACCAGCTTCAGCAGCTAATTCAGGCCAGAAAACATCCATTTTCCTTAGGACACATCATGACACACTCTGACCTTCTGAGCCCTCTAACACAAGGTAATGCCCAAGCTGATGCAGCAACACGTTCCATCTTTCCAATTTTTGTTGGCTCCATTCAAAAGGCCATGGAGTTACACAATCTTCACCATCTAAATTCCCAGAGCCATCGATTACTTTGGAAAATTACCAGGCAACATGCATGAGAAATAGTAAAAGCATGCCCTGCTTGCACTGTCTCCCTCCCCATTCAACACTTGGGAGTTAACCCCCGAGGATTACTGCCCAATCAGATTTAGCAAATGGATGTTATTCATTTTCCTGAATTTTGAAAAACCAAATATATATACGTTTCTATAGATACCTTCAGCTTCTTTATTTTTGCATCACCACATTCTTGAGAGGCTACCAAAGATGTCCTTTCTCATCTTGTTTCAGCCTTTTTCACAATGTGTAAACCAATACATATTAAAACAGATAAATGTCCTGCATATACCAGTGCCAAGTTTAAACAGTTTTGTGCTACCTTGCAATTTTGTCATACTACTGAAATTCCATACAACACTCAGGGCCAAGGCATGTGGAACTTGCCCAGCTTACCTTAAAGACTTGGCTATCCCGTCTTAAGGCTTCCGCCCTTGTATTTAGCACTCCCAGGGATCGCCTTAACCATGCATTATTTGCCCTTATTTTTCTTACCCTAGACAGTGAAGGCCATTTGGCCACAGACAGACACTGGCATCCTTCATCCAATTCTGTTCGCACACCTGTTATGTGGTGCAATCCCATTACAAATAAATGAAAACGCCCACATCCTATCCTCATCAGGGGATGAGGCTCAGCTTGTGTTTTGGACCAAGAGCAAGTATCCCCAAGATGGTTACCAGAATGCCTGGTTAAACAGGTAAATTACTTACCTCAACCCAGGGACGGAGGCCCTCCCCCTGAGGACAAATTTTCCTCCATTTCAGATACAGCCAACAATCTGTGCGAGGATCCTGCTTAAGGCACTTCTGCTGAACAGGTTTGAACACAGAGGCCTTGGACCTCTAATTTCCTACATCATGGGGTACCTTTTTGCGCCCCCCCGTGAATGCAAAGGAGGATTTTGGACTGAGGCTCCCACTAGTTGGACCCAGACTGCTGACTGCATGACTAAGGTGACTTACCTCCATGCCAAGGCTGACCATAATCTCGGAGGAGTTCATCAGCCTAAATGGGTATGTGTTAACAAGCCAAAGATTATTCCCCCTAGTACAAGTAAAGCTCTCCAAAATTGTTCTGCAACTTGTACGCATACCCAGGCGATGCATGTGTCTTGTAATGCGTCGGCTTCACTTTGTGTTAATAAACAGGGAGAACAATTTTTTGAAGCCTCCCTAACTAAAACTCATGCAGCAGGGGGACCACTATTCATTATACCCCCATTCTCTTTGACCATGGAGGAGATGGCAAATACACCAAGCTACAGTCAGCTGGGTGCCAAGGCACTGTCGGAAAACCTTCCTACTGGCCCATTAAGGCCCCTACAGGGGTCTCTGATGGTGGAGGACCCACTTATTGTGTCAAGAATCCTCAGATAATCAAACTTTTGAAACCCCAAATCCCTGAGCTCACATATCATCCCTTAATGTAGCCTAAATCCCAGTTCCCAGGTTTAGATACCAATACATTAGATATTTTGCAAACTACATTCTCCTAGCTTAATAATTCGAACCCCACCCTTGCTGGTGATTGCTGGCTCTGCATGACAACAGGGGCAATCATGCCTATGGCAGTTCCTATTAATTCTATCATGGACAATGATAATACATGCCAACCCGGATTTCCCTTTAAAGTACAGCCTATAGGCACTTTTACATTATTTCTTTTAGGCGCGATGCAGAATAATACCTATGATATTGATGTTCGACTTACTTCCTTTGGAAATTGCTCAACAGTATAAAATTATTCCTCACCCACCCCATCTCTTTGTCCCTCCAATGGCACAGTTTTTATGTGTGGAGGTAACTCGGCCTTCCCACGCTTCCAGCGAATTGGACCATTGGTTGTGTTCTTGCTTTATTACTCCCTGATATAACTATTGTCCCAGGAGATGAACCTCTACCAATTTCTAGCCTAGACACTTTAGTCAAAAGACATAGGTGGGCAATACAGGCTTTACCACTCATTGCCAGCCTTGGAATAACAGCTGCTGTGGGCACAGGTACAGTGGCTTAGGCACGGCTATTCACTCTTACCATCGCCTGTCTCAACAACTTATAAATTATGTACAAACTTTATCAGGAACCTTTAAAGATTTGCAGTACCAAATAAATTCCCTGGCAGAAGTGTTCCTTCAAAACAGACGGGGCTTAGATTTGCTGACAGCTAACCAGGGAGGTATTTGCTTAGCCTTAGGGGAACGATGCTGCTTTTATGCCAATAAATCAGGCATAGTACGCATTAAAATTAAGCAGCTTCAAGAAGATCCAGAAAAGAGACAAAGGGAACTATTTGAAAATCCCCTCTGGATTGGGCATAATGGATTTCTACCCTACCTTCTTCCCCTATTAGTCCCTTTGTTGGGTTTACTTTTAATGGTGTCCATAGGCCCCTGCATTATAAAGAGGCTGGTACAATTTATTAAAGAACATATTAATATTTTGGTTTCTAAGCCCATACAGGTCCACTATCATGGTCTGGAGATGGAAGACAGCACTGCCAACATTTAAAAGAATGTTCAACCCTTCTCACAGGCTTATTAAGTTTACATCCCCACAGATCTCTCTTTCTTACAGAAAACTATAAGTAACAGCTCTGAGCAACCATCTTCTACCCTTGCAATAAGGGTTCGTTCTCCATGGGCCCCTCTGCTTGGGGGAGGACACACCCTTGGAATGAGCACGTTAGGCCATAATAACGGAGGGTCCAGGAAGGACTGCAGGAGGATGGATCCACGGATCCCCAAACACAAGACCTCTGAATGACACGCTCTGGTGCATGGCGGTTGGCATGCTATCCCCTCAAAGACGTCTCCTCCAAAAACATGCCAAAGCCAACACGAAATCTCCTAGGAAGGATGCTCGCTCAAATCAGGAGATATTCTAAGGCATCCTAGAGAAACAGAGCCACTATCACCCCCTAAATCCATGGCCTGTAAGGTATGGTCGAATATTTTATATAACAAAAGGGGAGATGTCAGGGGCTAGAAGGAAGTTCTCCTTCAAAAAATAGACTGACACAAGAAACAGCCCCCTGGGACACAACCTGCCTGGGAGACATCCCACAGCCATCTATCTCCTTTTGACATCCGGCTACCATCTGTCTACCTGAAACATCCTGAGGTTATCTCACCCTGTGAAGACATCCAGCAACTGCCGATAAGAGAGCTTTCCCATCCGCAGCATATAAATACCCTCTGAGAATAATAAAAGTTTGCAGCATGATCAGAACTCCTGTCTTGCTGTCATCTCTCGTGTCTCTTGTCCCTTCATTCCTCCCCAACTAGGATCGACACCCAAGTTGATGTGTCCTGCCAGCCGGGCCATCTGACACTAACCCATACCCTCCTAGACTCTGATGACAAATCCTAATATGATGGAGAAAAATAACCCAAACAGAATAGAAATACAAGCAGTTCAGAGGAGGCATGGTGTATAGTTGCACTTGCCTTTTGCATGATATAGGGTAGGTGTTATAAATCTAGTTAATTTTTAATTGAAATAGTTCTCCATGTGTTTTTAAAGTTAACAAATATGTGAATTCCTGTCTCCCTTTCTCTGTAGCCGATTCAGCACATGTATTTTTATATGCACATATAGAATCCTACCTGGTATCACATGTACATTCTTGTGAGGTGGCTGACTTGGAAGATACAAATTGTGAGAAGAGATCACTCCTCCTAAACCCTGTTGGAACAGAAAATTCAACCTATGGGTGAGCCTCCTAGTAGAACAACATTATACATAAATCCATGTTCAGTAAATTAAATATTTTTGCATCTGTGGATGATATATACTTCATGATGAATTTCGATTGGCATATATATTGCTACATTTTATTGTCTGGGTGTGTGTGTTGTGTGTGTGTGTGTGTGGGGTGTGTATATATATATATATATATATATATACTCTCCAAATATTTCAAAATATGAAATATATGTGTCTTACATATACTACCTAAATTCATTCATGTTCATGTATGTGGATTTATAATCAACTTTTCACAATATTATTCTCAGAAATATTCATCCACCTGAATTACATATTTGTTTTATAGTACTGAAAACTAACTTCAGTGAGTGGTGCATACAATCCTAATATTTCTACAGTAACTGACCCAGTTTAACATCAATGCAACTAGATTCCTCTTGTATATGATGTCTATGTTGAAGTTCATTTTATTCAACACTGGTACATTACTATTTGTTCAGTTTATACACATCATAGGATATATATTTCATCAACAACTTCAATAATTTATAGGATTTTGATTCACTTTCAATCATTTCCTGATTCAGAACACATGTATTCCTCCAGGTTACTTGATTGTTTTTTCATGAGTCTTCTTTCCAAACGCTTTTTTTTTTCGATTTCCATAATCATTTTGAAGAAAAACTGACACACTCTTCATGATAAACCATAACCCTAATATTACCATTAGATGTATTTCTGGTTGGAATGAATGATTGCATATAAATATACGATTTTCTGTTTATTTTCAGATATCAATTCAATCGAATATTTAAAGTTGGAACAAGTTATAATATTTAATCACAGTATCGTCTATTCATAAATTATCTCTATGTTCATAGACACAGAGTAAATCTATTTGTAACCCCAATACTAATTTTTTCATCTTCAAAATGTTGCTCCCAGAAATGGTGGAAGAAATACTCATGTCACCTAATCTACATATACATTTTATCACAGTAATATTCTGGACACAAAAAGAAGAGGTCACACTTATGATTGTATCAAAGCCTAAATGAAAAGTGAGCATAGATTACTGAAAACATTCATGTCCAGTGTGCCTAATGCTCTCAAATGTCAATCCTATTGGTAACTACATATTTGTTTCTTCTTAAGACTATATTTTGAACCTCAACCCTGTTGCAAATGTCTAATCCTATCACTCAATTTATACTTTGCCTGATTTCCTAATGTCTCTATTGATGTCTGCTTACCTAAATATTTTCCCCAGTTCACCATTGTGACTGACCCTTCACGTGTGCTGACATTTACATTCACTCTCTACCCGATACACTATTGCTAAAGAACTTTTGGTCCAAATTCTGTACTCAGTCTTCTTCTGAAACTTATCGAATATCTTCCTAATCCTACCGACTATCCCTGTTCTAGTGGATGTTCACTTCTACATTCAATCATCCAAGGTACAAGGTCCTATGCCATTGATTATCGATTTATCTGAAACACCTGTGCAGAACGTATATCAAAGCTAAGTATCCCAATCAATAGCGCAATGCCCTTCTGGGCTTCAAATCTTACCTAGATTTTTGTTTTCATACTTATATTTCACCTATATATTCTTATAAATATCACAGGTTCCCAATACCATTATTCATCAATTAGAATAATTCCTAACCCAAATCAAACCTGTTATTAACCCTAACCATACACTGTTCCCTCAATCTAACTTTACAGAAGAGCAGGGACCAAGTTGGTCTTACAATACAGGAATGTAGAGAATCTTCCACCTGTTGTAAAACTCAAAGGTCCATGAAGAAGTGATCCCTGGAGAAGATGTAGGCAGCCATGAAGGACCTGAGAGAGCAAACGTCATCTTCCATTGCAAACAACCTGGTCAGGATGAAGGGTTGTGTCTGAATCAGCCTCTCTGTTCATAATGTAGAGAAGATGGACACAAACAGTCCTGTTTGGAGACCTGTTCCTGGATGCCTATGGTTCATATACCATTCTAACTTGTGAAAGTGTCACAGGAAGTAGGAGAAGCCTCGATCTCATGGGACCCTTGGAAGCAACTGTTAGGACAAAGTGGTTGCCAAAGCAGTGACCTCATTCAGTTCCTGAAGGAAGTGACCTCACCTCACTTCCTTGGTCATGGAACTCTCAGTACTTGGGATCCAGGAAGCAAGGTACCAAGAGCCTGTCCCAGTCCCAGTCCCAGTGGGCTCACTTGTTTGGATTTACCAAGGACAGAGTCAGTCTTTCATGGTACCTACAGATATGAGGATGGCCAACTGCCAGGAAAACTCAGAAGAGGGGCCTTTCCTGAGAAAGCAGATAGTGGCTCACCGCTGGCTCCTGACAAGTTCACAGAGTTGGTGTTTTCCGGGGAACATAAGTTGGCCCACCAGTCAGAAGACACTCTGGATAGTCACAGACATACTTTGTAGAAGGTGGTGCCTCTGTGGTTGTCGGTGTGGGTTTGTGGTTTTGTCTCATGTTCTGAGAATAGGTAGGAAAGGCGGTTTGTTTGGTTTGGAGTGAACTGTTTATAGTAAGTCGTTTGGCAAGCAAGTGTTTCTATGTCTGTGTATCCCACTATGTGCATGGTTTTAGATATTAGAAAACTGAATGCATCAATTGTTGTCTCCTGTCTAGCAGAAAGCTTCCCAGCATTCATCCTGCCGAATTTATGAATGGATTTCAGCTTGCCTGATCGATGGGCAACATGTGGTATCTTCCAAAATTCCTGCATTCTTCATGAATTCTGGCTACTCTCCAGAATAGGCTCATGGTTTTGTGTCCAAGATATGTAGCAGTTCCAAGCCCTGTGACATGGCCATGTACTGGATAGCTAAAGGGAATGTCGAGCATCTCAGAAAACTCAGAAATAAGTGTGACCATGATAGTCTCAGTGGAGAAACCCTGCTTTTGGCCTTTTGCTTACCTATTGTTCTGTTGCCCTGAATGTCAGAAAGGTCTTTGCCTCAAGACATCCGTTTGTGAAGCCTGAAGAAAACAGGTTCAAATGGAAATGAATGGACATCACCTGTGGATCTTTGCTTAATTCCTTTGAAAATGGAAGTGTCTGAATCAGCCTCTTGGCCCTGTGTGAGGCCATGGCTTAGATTCTCAACCCCTGAAGAATCTAAAGAAACATCACATGTGTGCATCCAAAACAAAAATGGCCAAAAGTGCAGTTATTGTGGATGAAGTCTCTCCCCATTCTCTGTGAGGTTCCTGACCTCCATCAAGTTAGAATAGGGATCCTTTGGGCCAAATCATTTCTTCAAAGCCCTAAATTGCTTGAGTTTTCCCGTGACTACAATTCACATAAAGAATCCAAACTGCACAGTCAATACGCCTCAAATTGGAGAAGCAGAGAAGTATTAACAGCAGGCCTATTTGAACACTCCTGGTTCACAGGAATGGTGTCCAGGCCACCCTGAATTTAGGCAAATTAGGGGCAAGAGAGATTATTTAGGAGACTGTCTTGGGCTTCGCCCCTCGTGGAAACTTCCAGCGATAGGTTATGATGAGTGTCTATATAAAAGAACATGAGGGCCATGTGGGATTGTTTTGGTTTTAATTGTGGTTGTTAGTGTGGTGATTGGAAGAGATGACTGGGTCCACCTTGACATGAACTCTGGTGTTTTTCCCCTTAGAGACTGAGTTCTGGAACTGACCTCAGAAAAGTATTGCCATTAATTGTGTTGGGATTTTAGGAGGCCATGCATGAGAGTCGCCCTTGGAAACTGAGATCAAGGCCCAGGGTGGCTTTCAACAGAGCACTGGGAATCACAGCCAAGATATCACATAATTTTCTTCTGAAAGACTTGGCAGCCGTAGTTGAGAGTCAAAAGTCACATGGACCTCACATTGTAGAACTCAATGGGCCTGGCTTCATTTGACCTTTTGGCCATTCTTTGGGAAGCATTGCCTGTGAGATTTCTCCAGAGCTTTCATTGAAATGAGCTTCGTCAACATTAATGGTTCTGGAATGAACTGAAACTCACAGTGCCTCCACCTTCATTGTTGAAATATGGCTAGAAAAATACCATGAAATTTTTGAAATTTCCATGACCAGCTGGCACAGGAGAACCTTTGGATGTCCTGTTGCTGATCATGAGTATAACAGACACTGCCTTGATTGACTGGTTTTAATGAAAATTGTGTAAAACAGAGATGCCAATAAGTTGGAGCCTGATGATTAGTGGGCCTAGAGCAGTGGTAGGCAGGTGTGTGATAAAACATCTGTGGTGGGGCCATGTGGATCTGCCATTGGCTTCCAAATGGCTTGTGACTGACATGATGCAGCCAGCAGTCCCTTCTAAGTAAAGGCATCTTGTTATTTGGAGAGGTTTCAGGGCAATGTTCAGAATCGATTTGCTATGGTCAATGGGGCAAGCTATGTGATATAGAAGCATGGTTGGTGCATTCTCCTGCAGAAATTGAAATACCACACGTGACAGAACTCCCTCCTGCACTGTGTCCCAGTTGAACTCCGTGTATTTCATGAAGCAAATACCAAACTCCCATTGTAGCAGCAAGAAACACCATGAAAATTGGAGGATGAACAAATGGCTTCACAGTCCACACAGGGAGACACTTAGAACCCAGTGGCCACAGTTTACCTACAAAGATCAAATTCAGGACTGCTGCCTCATGTTCATTGGAAAATAAGAAACTATGTTTTACAGGTCACATAGGTGCAGACCCAGCTTTGATGATCTCACTACAAAGGAAGCTAAAGCTCCTGATAACAACATATGTTTCAAGTGCCCAAACTCAGAGGCAATTTCTCAAGAAGTCTTTAGGCCAGCAGAGCTCCATGTTTGTGGAGTGTTCACCCTGTCCCTTACTTTTGGAAACTCCTCTACCACCTCCAAGGTAGTGAACTCCTTAGCATATTCCATTCCAGATAAGTATTCACTGATTTTCTAACTCTTCTTCTCTAATTATGTCTTACTTGGGGCGAAGATAATGTCAAGCCATTGTTCTGGAGGAGTGGGAAGATTTTGTGTAACACATATTTGCATACACATTGGATTCATTTTCCAATTTTCCATTCGAAATACTGAATCCCTGACTCTAACCCCTACCCTACTAGACTCTGACTACTAATCGTAATATGATAGAGAATAAAAACTCAAACAGAATAGAAATACAAGCAGTTCAGAGGAGGCATGGTGTATAGTTGGAATTGCCTTTTGCATTATATAGGTTAGAAGTTATAAATCTAGTCAATTTTTTGTTGAAATAGTTCTCCGTGTGTTTTGAAAGTTAACAAATATGTAAATTCCTGTCTCCCTTTCTCTGTAGCCTATTCAGCACATGTAATTTTATATGCACATATAGAATCGTACCTGGTATCACACGTACATTTTTGTGAGGTGACTGACTTGGCAAATACAAATTTTGAGAAGAGATCACTCCTCCTAAATGCTGTTGGAACTGAAAATTCAACCTATGGGTAAGCCTCCTAGTTGAACAACATTATACATAAATCCATGTTAAGTATATGAATATTTTTGGGTCTGTGGATGATATGTATTTCATGATGAATTTCAATTGACATATATATTGCTAGTTTTTAATGTCTGTGTGTGTGTGTGTGTGTATATATATATATATATATATATATATATATATATATATACTCTCCGGATTTTTCAAAATATGAAATATTTGTGTCTTATTATGCACTCCCTAAATTCATTTATATTCATGTATGTGGATTTATAATCCACTTTTTAAAAAATTATTCTCAGAAATATTCATCCACCTGAAATACATATTTTTTCCTAGTACTGAAACAGTTTTCAGTAAATGGTGCATCCATATCCTAATATTTCGGCATTGCAAGATGACTGTGAAGACAGTGTATCACACCCAGTGTACCCTGCCACTGCGCAGGTGAATAACGAGTTAGAACGATGAAAAACTATCTTGTTAGGATCTTACAGGAAAATGGGTGTTTACCGAAATCTAGAAGAATGATTTCCACCACCGAGGTCCGGTAATTGAGTCTCAAACACAAGCCACTTGTGCAACCGGAGATCCATTCTGATTGATCCGCGTGACCTGCCCCATGTCTACAAATGGTGAGGCACCACCGAGAAGCGACCAGCAAGCAGGGAGAAACGTTGCTGCAGATTCTGTGGAATCCTGCTGGCTGAGCATTCACTGAGCCCCCAGCTGAATTTGGGATTTCAGACGGGAAAGTTAGCAGTACATTTCTATCCCCCAAAGTGGAAACTCCACAAAGGAAACCAGCAGCCACCATCTTGGAGAGCTGAAGTAACCACCACCACTCCCAGACAGATTGCAACAATAAAACAGGTGTGTGTTTCTCAGCTCATCTCACATACAGAGGAAAATTCGCATAAAATCTCTCCTAGGCTTTTGGGGGAGGGATAATCAGAGCAAGTCTGCATAAAGACTGGGGGAAAACTAGAGGCACCTGACCTTCATCTCCTCTTCCCATCAGCGGCAAAAATAAAACTTGTCTAGCCAGTGCGGGGCGAGGGGCAAGCGGAAAATATTAAAACAATAGAGTTCCAGGGTTCACAATAGACACCCTCCCCACCCAACAAACGGCAGACCCGGAGAACAGTTTGAGCTGCCGAGAAGCATCACTCAGGAGAAATCTGGTCTAGCAGGAGAAATCAGGACTAGCAAGATAAACCAGGGGACTAGAGGCCAGGCCCTCCTGACTGGGTGGCTGGAGAACGCCAGACCGCTGCCAGTGTGACTGGGCAACTGGAGACCACCTTCCTGCCGGCGCCAGCCCACCTGCTGACAGCATGTCTTGACGGCTGGAGAACGCTCGCCTGCCGACGACCGAACGCGCAACTGTGTGGCTAGAGATCACCCACCCGCCGGCAACAGCCCATCCGCTGCCCGCGCTACTGGGTGGCTGGAGACTGCCGGCATGCCAGCGAACGGGAGCTGAAACCAACAAGAGACAATCCAGTCCACCCCCCCAATTCGGACACTCCGGCAAGGAGCCTGGGGCCCACCACAGCAGAGAGGTGACATCACTGGAGCTCGGCTGTCAGAATTCCTTAACAGCGAATTCCACTTAAGCAGGCATAGTCTAGCAACACAAAGGAGAGAAAACAGAGATATATAAACCCATAACAAATCTATAGAAGAGAGCAGAAACACAGCAATCAAATAGAGCCAGAAAATAACGTGAACATCATGAAAAAACAAGGGGAAAAAAAGGTGTAGAAACAATGAAGGACAACTTAATACTACAGGAGAACCTAGAAGCATCAGAAACAGGGATAGGGAAAAAACTTAAGTCATACCTAACTCAGATGGAAAGGAATAATAGAGAAGACATGAGGCAGCAAGTCCAAGAAATAAAAGTATATTTTGAAAATGAATTAAACAACCAAATTCAAATGGCAAAGAACAAGGTTTACCAGGAGATAGAGATCTTTTAAAAAATCATACAGTAATTCTAGAAATGCAGGAAACTATAAACCAAATTAAAAACTCAAACAAGAATATTTCAAATAGCTAAATCAAGTAGAAGTCAGAACATCAGATAATGAAGACAAAGTTTGTCAACTTGAAAAGAATATAGTCAACACAGAAAACATGCTTAAATCCCATGAGCAACTATTCAAGAGATATGGGATGTCATAAAAAACCAAAATTGGGAGTCATCGGGATAGAAGAAGGCATAGAGATTCAAACCAAATGAATGGACAACATATTAAATGAAATAATTCTAGAAAACATCCCAGAGATGAAAGATGGAATGGATTGCCATATCCTGGAAGCCTACAGGACCTCAAACATTCAAAACCATAATAGACAAACTCCAAGACATATAATTATGAAGATAGCCAACATACAGAACAAGGAGAGAATATTAAAAGCTACGAGAGAAAGTAGGCAGATAACATTCAGGGGTAAACCAATTAGGTTAACAATTGATTTTTCATCACAGACTTTGAAAGCGAGAAGATCTTTGAACAATGTATTTCAAACACTGAAAAATAATGGATTCCAACCAAGAATACTGTATCCAACAAAATTAAGCTTCAGATTTGACAATGAAATTAAGTCTTTCTTGATAAACAAAAGCTAAAAGAATTCGCAGACAGAACACCAGCACTGCAAAGCATTTTGAGCAAAATACTACAAGAAGAGGAATTGAAAAATAGTGCCCAAAACTAACAGCGGGAGGTATCTCAGTAAAGGGGTAAGAAAATAACCAAAAAGTAAAAACTACCCAAATTAAAATAAATAAATAAATAAACATGACTGGAAGTATAAATCATATTTCAATTGTAACCTTAAATGTTAAAAATCTAAAGTCACCAATCAAGAGACATAGGCTAGTAACCTGGATCAAAAAAATAAATCCAACAATATGCTGCCTTCAGGAGACTCTTTTGATAGGTAAAGACATACACAGGCTGAAAGTGAAAGGTTGGGAAAAATCATACCACTCACATGGCCCTCAGAAGCAAGAAGGAGTGGCCATACTCATATCATATAAAATCAACTTCAAACCTACGTTAATCAAAAGGGATAAAGTAGGACACTATATATTGTTAAAAGGAACCATCCACCAACAAGACATAACAATTATCAATTGGTATGCACCAAACAATTGAGCTGCAACGCTCATAAAACAAACTCGCCTCAAGTTCAAGAGTCAAATAGACTACAACACAATAATTATGGGTGACTTCAACACACCGCTCTCGCCATTAGACAGATCCTCTATAAAAAACTGAATAAAGAAACTATAGAATTCAACAGCACAATCAATAACCTTGACTTAACTGACATATATAGAATATATCAACCATCATCAAGTGGATACACTTTATTCTCAGCAGCACATGGATCCTACTCCAAGTTAGACCATATATTATGCCATTGGGCAACTCTTAGTAAATATAAAGGCGTGGAGATAATACCATGCACCATATCTGATCATAATGGAATGAAACTGGAAATCAATGAGAATAGAAGGAAGGAAAAATCCTACATCACATGTAAAATGAACAATATTCTACTGAATGATCAATGGGTTACAGAAGACATAAAGGAGGAGATAAAAAAATTCTTAGAATCAAATGACAATACAGACACAACATACTGGAATCTATGGGACACAAAGAAGGCAGTTTTAAGAGGGAAATTCATTTCTTGGATTTCTTTCCTCAAAAAAAGAATAAAACAACAAATAAATAAACTCACAGTACACATCAAAAACCTACAAAAGGAAGAGCAAAACAACAGCAAATGTAGTAGAAGACAAGAAATAATTAAAATTAAAGCAGAAATCAACGAAACTGAAACAAAAAAAAACATTGAAAAAATTGATAAAACTAAAAGTTGATTCTTTGAAAAAATAAATAAGATTTACAGGCCCTTAGCCATGCTAAGGATGAGAAGAAGAGAGGGAACTCAAATTACTAACATACGGAATGAAAAAGGCAATATCACAACAGACAGTACACAAATACAGAAGATAATTAGAAAGTATTTTGAAATCCTATATTCCAATAAAATAGAAGATAGTTATAATATTGATAAATTTCTTAAGTCATACGATCTGCCCATATTCAGTCAAGAAGACACACACAATTTTAACAGACCAAAAACAAAGAAAGAAATGGAAGAAGCCATCAAAAGACTACCAATCAAAAAAAGCCCTGTACCTGATGGGTATACAGCGGAGTTCAACAAAACCTTCGAAGAAGAATTAATACCAATACTATTCAAGCTATATCAAGAAGTGGAATAATAAGGAGCTCTTCCAAATTCATTCTCGGAGTCCAAAATCACCCTGATCCCAAAACCAGACAAAGACACTTCAAAAAAGAAAACTACAGACCAATATCTCTAATGAAGTTGGATGCAAAAATTCTCAATAAAATCCGTGTGAATTGAATACAAAAACATATCAAAATAGTTGTGCACCATGATCAAGTAGGATTCATCCCTGGAATGCAAGGCTGGTTCAATATATGGAAATCAATAAATGCTATTCACCACATCAATAGACTTAAGGACAAGAACCATATGATCATCTCGATAGATGTAGTAAAACATTCAACAAAGTTCAGCATCCCTTTATGTTCGAAACACTAGAAAAACTAGGGATAACAGGAACTTACCTCAACATTGTAAAAGCTATATATGCTAAACCTCAGGCTAGGATCATCCTAAATGGAGAAAACTGAAGGCATTCCCTCTGAAATCTGGAACAAGACAGGGATGCCCTCTATCACCACTTCTATTCAATTTAGTTCTTGAAATACTAGCCAGAGCAATTAGACAGACAAAAGAAATTAAAGGCATAAAAATAGGAAAAGAAGAACTTGAATTATCGCTATTTGTGGATGACATGGTAATATATTTAACAGACCCAAAAGGGTCTACAAAGAAACTGCTAGAGTTAATAAATGAAGGATATAAAACCAACACGCATAAATCAAAGGCATTCCTGTATATCAGCAACAAAACTTCTGAAATGGAAATGAGGAAAACCACTCCATTCAAAATATCCTCAAAGAAAATAAGATACTTGGAAATCAACCTAACAAAAGAGGTGAAAACCACAGAACCCTAAAGAGAGAGATAGAAAAAGATCTTAGAAGATGGAAAAATGTACCTTGTTCATGGATAGGCAGAACTAAATTCATCAAAATGGCGAAATTTCCCAAAGTTCTCTACAGGTTTAAAGCAATGCCAATCAAAATCCCAACGGCATTTCTTGTAGAAATGATAAAGCAATCATGAAATTCATATGGAAAAACAAAAGACACAGAATAGCAAAAGGAATTCTAAGCAGGAAGTGTGAATCGGGAGGTATAGCGATACTAGAGTTCAAACTTTACTACAAAGCAAGAGTAACAAAAACAGTGTGGTACTGGTACCAAAACAGGCAGGTGGACCAATGGTATAGAATAGAGGACAGAGAAACCAATCCACAAAATTACAACTTTCTTATATTTGATAAAGTGGCTATAAACATGCAATGGATGAAGGATAGCATCTTCAACAAATGGTGCAGGGAAAATTAGAAATCCATGTGCAACAAAATGAAACTGAATACCGTTCTCTCACTATGCACAAAAGTTAACTCAAAATAGATCAAGGAGCTAGATATCAAATCAGAGACACTGCGTCTCATAGAAGAAAAAGTTGGCTATGATCTATATACTGTGGGGTCGGGCTCCAAATTCTTTAATAAGACATCAATAGCCCAAGAGTTAATAACAAGAATAAACAAATGGGACTTACTTAAACTAAAAAGTTTTTTCTCAAGAAGAGAAACAATAAGAGAGGTAAATAGAGAGCCTACATCCTGGGAACAAATTTTTACCCCTCACACTTCAGATAGAGCCCTAATATCCAAAATATACAAAGAACTCAAAATATTAAACAATAAGATAACAAATAACCCAATCAACAAATGGGCCAAGGACCTAAACAGACACTTCACAGAGGAGGACATACAATCAATCAACAAGTACATGAAAAAATGCTCACCATCTCTAGCAGTCTGAGAAATGCAAATCAAAACCACCCTAAGATACCATCTGACTCCAGTAAGATCAGCAGCCATTATGAAGTTAAACAACAATAAGTGTGGGCGAGGATTTGGGGAAAAGGATATACTTGTACACTGCTGGTGGGACTGCAAATTGGTGAGGCCAATTTTGAAAGAAGTATGGATATTCCTGGAAAAGCTGGAAATGGATCCACCATTTGACCCAGCTATCACCCTTCTTGCAATGTTCTCTGAGGATCTTAAAAGAGCGTACTATAGGGATACTGCCACATCAATGATCATAGCAGCACAATTCACAATAGCTAGACTGTGGAACCAACTTAGATGCCCTTCAATAGATTAATAGATAAAAAAATGTTGCATCTATACACAATGGAGTATTACACAGCACAAAAAATGACAAAATCATAGAATTTGCAGGGAAATGGATGGCATTAGAGCATATTATGCTAAGCGAAGCTAACCAATCCTTAAAAAACAAATGCCAAATGTCTTCTCTGTTATAAAGAGAGCAAATAAGAACAGAACAGGGAGGAAGAGCATGAGGAAAAGATTAACATTAAACAAAGACGAATGGGGGGAGAGAAAGGGAGAGAGAAGGGAAAGCTTATGAAAATTGTAGGAGACCCTCAATGTTACACAAAATCGCATATAAAATGTTGTGAGGGGAAGTGGGGGGGAAACAATGGAGAGAATTGAACAATAGCAGATGAGGTAGAGAGGGAAGATGGGAGGGGAGGAGAGGGTGGATAGTAGGGGATAGGAAAGGTAGCAGAATACAACAGTCACTAATATGCCATTATGTAAAAGTGTGAATGTGTAACCGATGTGATTCTACAATTCGTATTTGGGGAAAAAATGGAAGTTCATAACCCAATTGAGTCAAATGTATGAAAGATGATATATCTTGAGCTTTGTAATGTTTTGAACAACCAATAAAAATAAATAAATAAATAAAGGTTTAAAATTTAGTGGGAAGAAATCAGCTAAAAATGGGTTCAGATGTATTGATTTTGCTATACAGAAACTTTGTTTTGTGAATATCACAAATTTATTTTACCAGAAAATGCACATAAATTGAGATTAAAGGATAATTCACCTAACTTCATGAAAAATTCATAGCACTTTCTACACTTTTCATATTTCATTTTTTTCGTGAATATTTTGTCATGGACAAGGTCTAGTCTTAGGCTATTATTCCAGAATACTACCTCATCTGACAAGTTCGTACAATGTGTTGGATTGTTCTTTTCATCTTTTATTTAATAGTTTCTAGCTGATAATGTGTATTTTTTCTTATCTTTATTTGGACATACAAACCTAACTATATCTTTGCATTTTATGTTTTACTGGGGAAGAGAATCATCAAAAGCTCTTTGTTATATGTATCAACAATCAAACATCTAGAGCATACAATTATTCTTAATTTTGCATGAAAATAAATTTGTACCATTTTTCTTATAAAGATGTAGTATTATTAATAATGTCCCTACTGTAATAAGTAACTACTTACAAGAAGAATTAAACAATTGACTTTATATCAATTATGAACATGAAAAGTACTAAAATAAGTATTTGGCAATTAATACACAATTGATAGAAATTGAAATCACAAGAAAGCCATTTAAAATGTCAGTGCATATGGTCCTTAAATAATAGGTTGTTCAAATAAAATTTCTCTAATTCATAAGAGTTAATATGCCACATTACAGCTTAATGTGATATAAAACTTTAAATTATCAGTATTGATAAATAAGAATGATACCTGTTTACTTAAATATGTTTATTTGATTTTCACTGTAAGATGTTAATTATGGAAGAATTGAGAATTAAGAAAGACTTGGTCTATATTATTTCTAACAGGAAAATCAAAGTACTTTTAAATATATATATATATATATATATATATATATATATATATATATATATATATATATATATATAATATATGTAATGCATATGCATGAATATAGATACATATGTATAATAAATGTATTGTAATATATCTATCAGGTGATTATAATTTTTAAATTTTCTCAAGAAAAAGAATGACTATAAAAAACAGTCTTAAATTTAAATTTCATAGCATACTACTGTTTGTAATTACATGAGAGAAAAATAGATATGGAGGGGAAACCAAAAAGGAAGGGAGAGAAGGGGGAAAATGAGGAAGAAAGTGAGTAAAGAAGAGGGACATGAGTGTATGATGTTAAGATAGAAGTGGAGGGGCTGGGTTTGTGGCTCAGAGGTAACATGCTTTTCTAGCATGTGTGAGGCACATGGTTCTATTCTCAGCACCACATACAAATAAACAAAATGAAGGTCAATCAACAACTGAAAAAATAAAAAAAGAAAAAAGAAGAAATATTACGAAAATTCCAAGCTTTGATGAATGTTAAATAAAAAAAAATGTTACATAGCCTTATGTAATTTCTAGACTATCCAAAATAGTCACTAAATGTTAGATTATTAGTGCTATAACTAAAAATCCATTGATCTTTCCTCTACATTCTGTGGCATGCTAGTGCTAAAATAAATTGTATTATTAATTCCCCCCCAAATCCTAATATTTCTACAGTAACTGACCCAGTTGAACATCAATGCAAGTAGACTCTATGAGACATGATGTGTATTTTGACGTACATTTTTATTCAACACTGGTACATTACTATCTTCAGTTTATGCACATCATAGCATATATGTTTCATCAAAATTTCTCAAATTTATAGGCATTTGTTTCACTTTCAATCACTTCTTGCTTGAGAACACATGTATTCCTCCATGTTTCATAACTGCTCTTTTCATGAGACTTCTTCCCAAAAACATTATTTTCGATTTCCATTATCACGTTTGAAGCAAAACGCACAAACCCGTCACAATAAACCATAACACTAATATTATCATTAGATGTATAACTGGTTGGAATGAATGGTTGTATATCGATATAAGATTTCTTACTTAGTTTCAGATATCAATTCAATCCATTATTTAAAGTGGAACCAGTTATATTATTTATTCACAGTACAGTCTATTCACGAATTATCTCTATATTCATAGACACAGGTACACCTCTTTGTACCCCCAATACTAATTTATACGTCCTCAAAATATAGCTTCCAGAAATGGTGGAAGAAATACCCATGTCACCTGATCTCCATATACATTTTATCACAGTAATATTCTGGACACAAAAAGCAAAGGTCACACTTATGATTGTACAAAACCTAAATGGAAAGTGAACATGGATTACTAAAAACATCCATGTCCAGGTTGCCTAATGCTCTCAAATGAAAATCCTATTGGTGACTACATATTTGTTTCTTCCAAAGATTATATATTCAAACTCAAACATGTTGAAAATGTCTAATCCTGTCACTCACTTTATACTTTGCCTGATTTTGTAATGTCTCTATTGATATCTGCTTTCCTACATATTTTCCCCAGTTAATCATTGTGACTTCCTCATCACATGTGCTGATATTTACATTCACTCTCTTAGCGATACCCTACTTCTAAAGAACTTTTGTTCCAAATCCTACACTCATTCTTCTTCCTAAACCTACCAACTATCTTCCTAATCCTACCGACTATCACTTTTTGACTGGATGTTCTCTTCTACATTCAATCATCCAAGGTGAAAGGTCCTATGCCATTGTATATCGATTTATCTGAAACATCTGTGCAGAATGTAATTCAAGGCTAAGTATCCCAATCAAGGGACAAATGAAGTTCTGGGCTTCAAATCTTACTTAGATTTCTGTTTTCGTACATATATTTCACCTCTATATTCTTATAAATATCACAGGTTCCCAATACCATTATTCATCCAGCAGAATGGTTCCTAACCCATATCGAACATGTTAATAACACTAATCATACACTGTTCCCTCAATCTAACTTTACTGAGGAGCAGCGACAGTGTTGGTCTTACAATACAGGAATGTATGGGATCTTCCACCTGCTGAGAACATCAAAGGTACATGCAGAAATGATCTCTGGAGAAGATGTAGGCAGCTATGAAGGACCTGAGAGAGCAAAAGACATCTCCATGGCAAAGAACCTGGTAGGATGAAGGAATGTGTCTGAATCAGCCTCACTCTTCTTAATGTAGAGTAGACCAAACCAGGCCTGTGTGGAAAGCTCTTCCCAGGTGCGTATGGTTGATATACCATTCTAACATATGAAAGTGTCACAGGAAGTAGGGGCAGCCTCCATCTCATGGGACCCTTGGAAGCAACTGTTAGGACAAAGTGGTTGCCAAGGCAGTTACCTCATTCAGTTCCTGAAAGAAGTGACCACACCTCACTTCCTTGATGATGAAAGTCTCTGAACTTGGGATCCAGGAAGCCAGGCACCCAGAGACATTACCAATCCCAGTCCCAGTGGTCTCACTTGTTTGAATTTACCAAAGACAGAGTCAGTCTTTCTTCTTACCTGTTAAGGTCTGTAAACAAGTCAGATTGGCACCTGTTATTTTGCCAGAGAAATGTTAGAGTCTGTAAAAAAAGTCTGGATGGCGCCTGGCAAAATGCCAGAGGGAGTGGTTTGTGAAGTAACAAAAGCGAGCCATTAAGTGTGGAGATTCCTTATTGTTTGACTGCTGTATCTATTTCATGCTAATTAGATAGGCTGTGTAAAATGTATAAATACCGCTCTTATTCAACAATAATCGACTTCCACTCCTGCTGCATCAGTCTACCCAAGTTGTTCGTCACCCCCCCGGTTATTTTGCCCAGCCAGCCGGGCTGCGGCACTTACCTACAGATGTGAGGATGGCCAAATGCCAGGGAAGCTCTGAAGTTAATTCTTTCCTGATAAAGCAGGTATTGGCTCACCGCTGACTCCTGACTACTTCACAGAGTTAGCAAAGGAAAGCAGATTTGAGACAGGACAAGCAATTTTGGGGAACATAGTATGGCCCACCAGTCAGAGGACACTCTGGATAGTCACAGACCAACTTGGAGGAAAGAGTTGCCTTTGTGGGTGTGGTTGTGGGTTTGTGTATTCCACTGTGTCTGTGGTTATAGACATTAGAAAAGAGAATGCATCAATGGAATTGTTCTGTCTAGTAGAAAGCTTCTCAGCATTCATCCTGCCAAATTTATGAATGGACTACGGCTTTCCTTATGAATGGGCAACACCTGCTATCTTCCTAAGTTCCTGTTTTCTTCCTGAATTCTGGCCACTCTCAAGAATAGGCTCATGGTTTTGTGTAAAAGATATGTACCACCTCCAAACTCTATAACATGGCCTTGTACTGGATAGCTGAAGGGAATGGAGAGGAACTCAGAAAACTCAGATATCAGTGTGACCAGTAAAGTGTCAGTGGAGAAACACTGATTTGGGCCTTTTGTTTACCTATTGTTCCGTTGCCCTGAATGTCTGGAAGGTCTTTGCCTCAGTCCACCCCTTTGTGAAACCTGAAGAAAACAGTTTTCCAATGGAAAATAATGAGCATCACCTGTGGCTCTTTGCTTAATTGCCATGGAAAGGGATGTGTCTGAATCAGCCTCTTGGCCCTGTGTGAGGCTGTGACTTAGATTCTCACCACCTGATGAATCTAAGGAAAGATCTCATGTGTGCATCCAAAACCAAAATGGAAAAAGAGCAGTCTTGTGGATGAAGTCTCTCGCCTTCCTCTGTAAGGTTCCTGACTTCCATCAAGTGAGAATAGGTATCTTTGGTTCAAAAAGTTTTTCAAAGCCCTGCAGAGGCAAGCCCATAGGTGCTTGGATTTTCTCATAACTCCAATTCACATAAAGAATCTAAACCCCACAGACATAAGGCTCAAATTGGAGAAGCAGAGCAGTATTAATGGCAGGCCTAATTGATCACTCCTTGTTCACAGATAGGTTGTCAAGCCACCCTGACATTAGACAAATGAGGGTAGGGAGCATATTTTGGATACTGTCTTCAGCTGCACCCCTCATGGAATCTTCCAGCCAGAGGTTACGATGAGTGTCTATGTGGAAGTAGTTGAGAGCCATGTGGGAGTGTTTTGGTTTTAATTGTGGTCATTTGTTTGGCTGATGGAAGAGATGACTGGGTCCACCTTGGCTTGAACTCTGGTGTGAGTCTTCTTAGAGACTGAGTTCTGGAAATGACTGCAGAGATGTATTGCCATGAATTGTGTTGGGATTTTTGGAGGCCACACATGGTAGTGGCCTTTGGAAACTGAGATCTAGGCCCGGGGGGCTTCCCACAGAGCACTGGGAATCTGAGCCAGAATATCACATGATTTTATTCTGAAAGACTTGACAGCCATAGTTGAGAGTAAAAACACACATGGACCTCACATTGTAGACCTCAATGGGCCTGGCTTCATTTGATCTTTTGGCCACTCTTTGGGAAGTCTTGCCTGTGAGAGTTCTCCAGATCTTTCATTGAAATGGGCTTTCTCACCTTTTAATGTTTCCAGAATGAATTAAATCCCACAGTGCCTCCAACCTCATCCTTGAAAAATGGCTAGATAAACATCATAACAATTTGAAATTCCCATCACCAGGTGACACTGGATACACTTTGGATTTCCTGTTGCTCATCATGAGTGTACCAGACAGTGCCTTGATTGACTGGGTTTCATGAAAATGGTGTAGAACAATGATGCAAATAAGTTAAAGTCTGCTGAGTAGTGGGCCTAGAGCAGTGTTTTGCAGGTCTGTGATAAAACTTCTGTGGTGGGGTCATGTGGATCTGCCAAAAGGCTTGTAACTGACATGGTGCAGCCAGCAGACCCTTGTATGTAAAGGCATCTTGTTGAATGGAGAGGTTTCAGGGCAATGTTCAGAATCAGGTTGCTATGGTCAAGGGGGCAAGCTATGTGGGATAGAAGCCTGGTTGGTGCATTCTCCTGCAGACCCTGATGCACAACACGTGACAGATCTCCCTCCAGCACTGTGACCCAGTTGAATTCCTTGTATTTCCTGAAGCCAATACCAAACTCCCAGTGCAGCAGCAAGGACACCATGAAAAGTGGAGGATGACCAAATGGCTTCACAGTCCACACGGGGCCACACTTAGCCTTCAGTGGCAAGAGTTTACTTACAAAGAGAGAATTTAGCCTTGCTGCCTCACGTTCTTTGGAAAATAAGAAACTATGTTCTGCAGGTCACATAGATGGAGACCCAGCTTTGGTGGTCTCACTAGAAAGAAAGCCATAGGTCCTGACTACAACATATACTTCAAGTGGCCAACCTCAGAGGCAGGTTCTCCAGAAGTCTTTAGGCTGGCAGATCTCCATATTTGTGCAGTATTTACCCTGTCCCTTACTTTTGGAAACTCCTCTACCACCTCCAATATTGTGAACAGGTAACCATGTTCCATTCCTGATATGTATTCACAGATTTTCTAAATCTTCTTCTTTTATTTTGTCTTACTTGGGGCAAAGATAGTGTCAAGGTATTGTTGTGAATGAGAGTAGGAAGATTTTGTGTAGCACATATTTGCATACACATTTGATTCATTTTCCTATTTTACATTCAAAGTACTGAATCCCTGACACTAACCCATACCCTACTAGACTCTGACTACTAACCCTAATATGGTGGAGAGAAATAATGCAAACAGAAGTGAAATACAAACAGTTCAGAGGAGGAATGGTGTATAGTTGGATTTGCCTTTTGCATGATAAAGTGTAGGTGTTATAAATCTAGTCAATTTTTAATTAAAATAGTTCACCATGGGTTTTTGTAGTTAACAAATACGTGAATTCCTGTCTCCCTTTCTCTGTAGCCTATTCAGCACATGTATTTTTATATGCCCTTTCTCTGTAGCCTATTCAGCACATGTATTTTTATATGCACATATAGAATCCTACCTGGTATCACATGTACATTTTTGTGACTTGGCTGACTTGGAGATACAAATTGTGAGAAAAGATCACTCCTCCTAAAAGCAGTTGGAACTGAAAATTCAACCTATGTGTGAGCTTCCTAGGAGAATAACATTGTACATAAATCCATGCTCAGTAAAATAAATTATTTTGCATCTGTGGATGTTATATATTTCATGATGAATATTGATTGGCTTATATATTGGTACTTTTTAATATCTCTGTGTGTGTTTTGGGTGTGTGTTTATATATATATATATATATATATATATATATATATATATATATACACTCTAAAGATTTTTCAAAATATGAAATATATGTGTCTTATATACACTACCGGAATTCATTCATGTTCATGTATGTGGATTTATAATAAAAATTTCACAAGATTATTCTCAGAAGTATTCATTTACCTGAACTACATATTTGTTTTCTAGTACTTAAAACTAACTTCAGTGAATGTGCATACAAATACTAATATTTCTACAGTAATTGACCCAGTTTAACATCAATGCAATTAGATTCCTATGGGACATGGTGTGTATTTTGATGTTCATTTTTATTCAACATTGGTTCCTTAATATTTCTTCAGTTCATGCACATCATAGGATATATATTTCATCCACAAATTCCCAAATTTATAGGCATTTGTTTCTCTTTCAATCACTTACTGCTTCAGAACACATGTATTCCTCCAGGTTTCTTGACTGGTCTTTTAATGAGACTTCTTTCCAAACACATTATTTTTGATTTCCATAATCACTTTTGAAGCAAATCTCACACAATCTTTATAATAAAACATAACGCAATAATACAATTAGATGTGTAACTGGTTGGAATGAATGATTGTATATCAATATAAGTTTTTGTGTATATTTTCACATATCAATTCAATCCATTATTTAAAGTGGAAACAGTTATATTATTTATTCACAGTATTGTCAATTCATGCATTAATTCTATATTCATAGACACAGAGTACAAATCTTTGTACCGCCAATAATAATTTATACATCTTCAAAATATTGCTCTCAGAAATGGTATAAGAAATACTTATGTCACCCAATCTACATATACATTTTATCACAGTAATATTCGGGACCCAAAATGCAAAGGTCAAACATATGATTGTACCAAAGCCTAAATTGAAAGTGAGCATGGATTACTAAAAACATCCATGTACATGTTGCCTAATGTTCTCAAATGTCAATCCTATTTGTGACAACATATTTTTTTCTTCCTTAGATTATATATTCAAACTCAAAATATCTAATCCTATCACTCACTTTATACTTTTCCTGATTTCTTAATGTCTCTATTGATATCTGCTTACCGACATATTTTCCCCAGTTCATCATTGTGACTGACTCTTCACATGTGCTCACATTTAAATTCACTCTCTATCCGAAACCCTATTGCTGGAGAACTTTTGTCCAAAACCTATACTCACTCTTCTTTCTGAAACTGAATATCTTTCTAATAATTTCAACTATTCCTTTTTGACTAGAAGTTCTCTTCAACATTCCATCATCCAACGTACAAGGTCCTATGCCATTGTACTGAATTTATCTGAGACATCTCTGCAGAAAATAATTCAAATCTAAGTATCCCAATCAAGGGCCCAATGCCCTTCTGGGCTTCAAATCTTACCTACATTTCTGTTTTCACACTAATATTTCACCTATATTTTCTTGTAAATATTGCAGCTTCCCAATCATTCCTGCAGAATGATTCCTAACTCATATCGAACATGTTATTAATCCTAACCATACACTGTTCCCTCAATCTAACTTTACAGAAGATTAGAGACAGAGTTGGTCTTTCAATATAGGAATGTAGCAGATCTTCCACATGCTAAGATCCTCAAAGGTCCATACAGAAATGATCCCTGGAGAAGATGTATGCAGCTATGAAGGACCTGAGAGAGAAAAAGTCATCTCCATGTAATGGCTCACCGCTGGCTCCTAATAACCTCACAGAGTTGGCCAAGGAGACCAGATCTGAGGCAGGACAGGCCATTTCTGGGAACATAGTATGGCCCACCAGTAAGAGGACACTCCGGATAGTCACAGACCTACTTGGGGGAAGGAGGTGCCATTGTGGGTTGGGTGTGAGTTTGTGGTCTTGTCTCATTTTCTGAGAATAGGTAGGAAAGGCAGTATGTTCATTTTGGAGTGGATGGTTTCTAGAAAGTCATTTGACAAGGAGTGTGTTTCTATGTCTGGGCATCCCACTGTGTTCGTGGATGAAGACATTAGAAAGAGCATGCATCAATGGATGTGTTCTGTCTAGTAGAAAGCTTCCCAGCATTCATCCTTCCCAATTTATAGATGGACTTGGCTTGCCTTCTGGATGGGCAACACCTACTGTCTTCCTAAGTTCCTGTTTTCTGCCTGAATTCTGGCCACTAACCATAATAGGCTCATGGTTATGTGTCCAAGATATGTACCACCTCCAAGCTCTGGGACATGGCCATGTACAGGATAGCTGAAGGGAATTGGAGCATCTCAGAAAACTCAGATATCAATGTGACCAGTAAAGTCTCTGTGGAGAAACCCTGCTTTGGGCCTTTTGCATACCTATTCTTCTGTTGCACTGAATAACAGGAAGGTCTTTGATTAGGCCACGCCTTTGTGAAGCCTGAAGAAAACAGTTTTCAAATGGAAATGAATGGGCATCACCTGGGGCTCTTTGCTTAATTGTTTGGAAAGGGATGTGTCTGAATTGGCCACTTGGCCCTGTGTGAGGCTGTGGCTTAGATACTCAGCACCTAATGGACCTAAAGAAAGATCCCATGTGTGCACCCAAATCCAAAATGTCCAAAAAGCATTTATTGTGGACTACGTCTCTCGCCTTCCTCTGTAAGGTTCCTGATCTCCATCAAGTGAGAATAGGGATCCTTTGCATCAAATGAGTACTTTAAAGCCTTGCAGAGTCTAGCCCACTGGTGCTTGTGATTACTCATGACTCCAGTTCACATAAAGAATCTAAATCCCACAGTCAGTAAGCCTCAAATTGGAATTGTGGAGCAGTATTAAAGGCAGGGCTCTATGATCATTCCGTGTTCAAAGGAAGGGTGTCCAGGCAACCCTGACTTGTGACAAATGAGGTGCGAGGGTGCTTATTTTGAACACTGTGTTGGTCTGTGCCCCTCATGAAAACCTCAAGCCAGAGGTTATTATTAGTGTCTATATGGAAGAAGATGAGTGCCATGTGGGAGTCTTTTGTTTTTAATTGTGGTCATTTGTGTGGCGGTTGGAAGAGATGTCTGGTTCCACCTGGGCTTGAACTCTGGTGTGATTCCCCTTAGAGACTGAGTTGTGGAACTGTCCTCAGAGAAGTATTGCCATGAATTGTGTTGAGATTTTAGGAGGCCACACATGAGATTCGCCCTTGGAAACTGAGATCTAGGCCCAGGGTGGCTTTCCACAGAGCATAAGTAATCTCAGCCAGGATATCACACGATTTTATTGTTAAAGACTTGGCAGCCATAGTTGAGAGTCATAACACACATGGAGCTCACATTGTAGACCTCAATGAGCCTGGCTTCATGTGACCTTTTGGCCACACTTTGGGAAGCTTTTCCTGTGATAGTTCTCCATTTCTTTCATTCAAATGAGTTTCCTCGCCATTTAATGGTTCCTGAATGATTGGAAACCCACAGTGCCTCCAACTTCATCCTTAAAAAATAGCTAGATAAATACCACCAAATTTTTGAAATTCCCTTGACCAAGTGGCACTGGAGAAACTTTGGATTCCTGTTGCTGATTATGAGTATACCAGACAGTGCCTTGATTGACTTGGTTTCACGAAAATGCTGTAGAACAGAGATGCCAGTAATTTGGAGCCTGCTGAGTAGTTGGCCTAGAGCAGTGGTGGGGAGGTGTCTGAAATAACATCTGTGGTGAGGCCATGTTTATCTGCCATTGGCTTCCAAATGGCTTGTGACTGACATTTTGCATCCAGCAGACCCTTGTATGTAAAAGCATCTTGTTATATGGAGAGGTTTCAGGACAATATTCAGAATCAGGTTGCTATGGTCAATGGGGCAAGCTCTGTGGGAAAGAAGCTTTCTTGGTGCATTCTCCTGCAGACCCTGACCCACCACATGTGACAGAATTCCCTCCAGCACTTTGTCCCAGTGGAACTCCTTGTATTTCAAGAAACAGATACCAAACTCCCAGTGCAGCAGCAAGAAACACCACAAAAAGTGGAGGATGAAAAAATGGCTTTACAGTAAAGATGAGGAGACACTTAGCACACAGTGGCTACAGTTTACCTACAAAGAAAAAATTCAGCACTGCTGCCTCATGTTCATTGGGAAATAAGAAACAATGTCCTCCAGGTCACATAGATGCAGACCCAGTTATGATGGTCTAACTAGAATGGAAGCTAAATCTCCTGACAGCAACATATATTTCAAGTGCCCAAACTCAGAGGCAGTTTCTCAAAAGTCTTTAGGCCAGCAGAGCTCCATGTTTGTGGAGTGTTTACCCTGTCCCTTACTTTTGGAAACTCCTATACCACCTCCGAGTATATGAACTCCTGAGCTTATTCCATTCCAGATATGTATTCACAGATTTTTGTAAATCATGTCCTCTAATTGTGTCTTACTTTAAGCGAAGATGATGTCAAGGCATTGTTCTGGATGAGAGTGGGAACATTTTTTTGTATCACATATTTGCATAAATATTGAATTTATTTTCCTATTTTCAATTCGAAATACTGAATCCCTGACACTAACCCAAAACCTACTAGACTCTGACTACTAATCCTAATATGATGGAGTAAAATAACCCACAAAGAATAGAAATACAACCAGTTCAGAGGAGGCATGGTGTATAGTTGTACTTTCCTTTTGCATGATAAAGGGTTGGTGTTATAAATCTTGTCAATTTGTAGTTAAAATAGTTCTCTATGCGTTTTTAAAGTTAACAAATATGTGAATTCCTGTCTCCCTTTCTCTGTAGCCGATTCAGCACATGCATTTTTATATGCACATATAGAATACTACATGGTATCACACGTACATATTTGTGAGGTAACTGACTTTGCAAATACAAATTATTAGAAGAAAACACTTCTTCTAAATGCTGTTGGAACTGAAAATTCAACCTATGGGTGAGCTTCCTAGTTGAACAACATAAATTCATATTTAGTAAAATCAATATTTTTGGATCTGTGGACGATATATATTTCATGGTGAATTTCGATTGCCATACATAATGCTATTTTGTAATGTCTGTATTTAGGTGTGTGTGTGTGTGTGTGTGTGTGTGTGTGTGTGTGTATTCACTCTGCTGATTATTCAAAATATAAAATATATGTGTCTTATTATACACTAACTAAATTCATTCATATTCATGTATTTGGATTTATAATCAACGTTTGAGAAGATTATTCTCAGAAATATTTTTCCACCTGAAATACATGTTTGTTTCCTAGTACTGAAAACTAACTTCAGGGGATCATATTATGGCAGCGATGGGAGTTCATTACCCACCTGTACCGCGTCACTTTGCAGGAGAAGGACGAGTTAGAACGGCTAAAATCTATCTTATTAGAAATTTCCAGGAAAATTGGTGTGCTCCAAAACCTACAGGAAGGATTTCCATTGCACAAGGACCAGCTACGGGGACTCAAACACCAGCAATTTGTCCTCACGGAGGGTCACACTGCTTATTTAGCAAATCGCCCCACGGCTAGTGTCTGCAATGTGCGCTGGGAAACGACGAGAGAGCAACACAAAGATACAGTCTGTGGATTATGCGGGCTCCTGCATCTGGGCAATCACTGTGCTCAGTGCTGAATTCTGGGTTTGAAATGGGGGAAGGAAGCGGTCCAATTCGGTTTTCCACACCGGTGAGACCACAGAGGAAGATAGCGGTCACCATCTTGGAGAGCTGATGTCACCATCAATGTTTTCGACTGATCACAGCTCATTCAGATACAGAATAGGTAATTTCAGGCTGCCATTCGCCTTCATCTTGCAGACAAATTACTCAGGGTCAGTGCTAAAGAACCCATGAAAATTGCTTCTTGGATCGTTCTCCTATCAGAACATACACCGAGCCCGGAGCGGCTGAATTCCGGGTCCCGGAACTGCTCTGGCCCAGGGCTAAAGAACCTGCGGAAACTGTTTCTTGGTCTGGGTCCTGCTGAATACTGTAGAGGTAAATGCCAACTGAGCCTTCATAGACAGTGGCAACAGGATTGAGACGGGGCTTGTGAGGGCTGGTCAGGACTCACCCGTTGCTTTGGTCACCCGACAAAGGGAATGAAATGCTGCCATTTACATGGGATACCAACATGGCAGACATCTGATGTGATCACAAAGCGGTGGAGGAGATAACTTCATCGATACCAGCGGCGAGAGAAATAGTTGGTCTCCTGGTAAAGAAAGTGAGTCACAAACATCTGAGTCTCTCTCATTTTGTCATCAAGCCAGAGGTGCAGAGCAGAGCTGCCGCCTGTGCCTGGAACAGGCCCAGCGACCCACCGGCGTCGTAGTCACGTCACCCCAATTGGAGTAGGGGCAGAGCAGAGCCGACACCCATGCCTGCAAGGTAGGCAGACGTACGACCGACCGGCAGAACAGGCCTAGCGGCCGGTCAGCATGGTAGACAGATCACCCCAATTGGAGGAGCAGCACAGCCGCCAACCGCACCTGCAATGGAGACTTTTCCACAATACAAGAGCAATATAAATATACAGGGGGAAAATTACAAAAACACAACAGTTTCACCAAGCAGAAAGAAACGCAAGCTGTATGAAAAGACAAGGAAAAAAAGGACCACAAGCAATGCAGGTCAACTCAACTTTAGAAGAGGTAATAGATGCAGCATATGGAATGTCAGATAAAGAATTCAGGATATACATGCTTCAGGTGATCTGGAATCTCAAGGAAGACATTAGACAGCAAAAATCAGTCAATGAAAGATCACTTCGACAATGAATTACATAAAAAAATCCAAGTAGCAAAGATCAACTATACAGGGAGATAGAGGTTATAAAAAACAAACGAACTGAAATCTTAGAAACGCAGGAAGTAATGAACCATGTTAAAAACTCAATTGAGAATACTACCATCAGAGCAGAATACTTAGAAGATAGAACATCAGACAATGAAGACAAAGTATTTCAACTCAAAAAGAACATATACAGCTCAGCAAGACTGTTAAGAAACCATGAGCAAAACTGCAAGAAATATGGGATAACATAAAGAGAATAAACATAAGAGTCATTGGGATACAGGAAAGTATAGAGGTCCAAACCAAAGGATTGAGCAATCTATTCAATGAAATAATAGGAGAAAAATTCCTAGACTTGAAGAATGAGACAAAATCCCAAATCCTAAAAGTCTACAGGACGCCGAACGTGCAAAATCATAAGAGATCCACACCTAGACACATTGTAATGAAGATACCCTACATACAGAATAAGGAGAGAATTTTAAAAGCTACAAGAGAAAGGAAGCAGATTATAGTTAGTGGTAAACCAACCAGGATAACAGCTGATCTTTCAACACAGACTCTGAAAGCTAGAAGATCCTTTAATAACATATTTCAAACACTGAAAGAAAATGGGTTCCAACCAATTATCATGTATCCAGCGAAATTAAGCTTCAGATGGAAGATGAAATTAAAACCTTCCACGATAAACAAAAGTGAAAAGAATTTGCAGCTAGAAAACCATCTCTTCAAAACATCCTCGGCAAAACATTACAGGAAGTGGAAATGGAAAATACCAATGAAAACCAACAGTGGGAGGTAGGACATTAAAGGGGGGAAAATAATCAAAGAGGAAAACAAACTATGTTTAGTAACATAAATAAACAAATATGGCTGGAAGAACAACCCATATCTCAATAATAACCAAAAATCTTAATGGCTTAAACTCACCAATTAAGAGACACAGGCTCGTAGAATGGATCACAAAACAAGAACCAACAAAATGCTGCCTACAGGAGACGCATTTTATAGGAAAAGACATACATAGACTGAGGGTGATACTTGGAAAAATCATATCACTCTTATGAACTTCAGAAACAAGCAGGAGTGTCCATACTCATATCAAATAAAATAGATTTCAAGCCAAAGTTAATCAAAAGGGATAAAGAAGGACACTACATACTACTCAAGGGAACCATACGCCAACAAGACATAACAATCATAAATATATATGCCACAAACAATGGTGCAGCTTTGTTCATCAAACAAACTCTTCTCAATTTCAAGAGTCTAATAGACCACAATACAGTAATCATGGGAGACATGAACACACCTCTCTCACCACTGGACAGATCTTCCAAACAAAAGTTGAATAAGGAAACTATAGAACTCAATAACACAATTAATAACCTAGACTTAATTGACATATATACAATATACAACCCATCATCAAGAAGTTACACTTTTTTCTCAGCAGAACATGGATCCTTCTCAAAAATACATCATATATTATGTCACAGGGCAATTCTTAGACAATAAAAAGGAGTAGAGATAATACCATGCATTTTATCTGATCATAATGGAATGAAATTAAAAATCAACGATAAAAAAAGGAAGGAAAAATCATTCATCACTTGGAGAATGAACAATAGGTTTCTGAATGATCAATGGGTTATAGAAGACATCAAGGAAGAAATTAAAAAATTCTTAGAGATAAATGAAAACACAGACACAATATATCGGAATCTATGGGACACATTGAAAGCAGTTCCAAGAGGAAAATTCATTGCTTGAGTTCATTCCTTAGAAAAAGAAAAAACCAACAAATAAATGATCTCATACTTCATCTCAAAATCTTAGACAAACAAGAGCAAACAACAGCAAAAGAAGTAGAAGGCAACAAATAATTAAAATCAGAGAAGAAATTAATGAAATCAAAACAAAAGAAACAATTAAAAAATTGACAAAACAATACATTGGTTTTTTGAAAAAATAAATATAATCGACAGACCCTTAGCCATGCTAACAAAGAGAAGAAGAAAGAGAACTCAAATTACTAGCATATGAAATGAAAAAGGAAATATAACAAGAGACACTTCAGAAATACAGAAGAAAATCAGAAATTATTTTGAATTAATATACTCCAATAAAATAGAATATAGTGAAGGCATTGATAAATTTCTTAAGTCATATGATGTGCCCAGATTGAGTCAGGAGGATATAGACAACTTAAACATTCCAATATCAATTGAGGAAATAGAAGAAACCATCAAAATACTACCAACTAAGAAAAGCCCAGGACCGGATGGGTATAGAGCAGAATTATACAAAACCTTTAAAGAAGAACAAAAACCAATACTTTTCAAGGTATTTCAGGAAAAATGCAAAAATCCTCAAAAAAATTCTGGCGAATCAGACACAAAAACATATATATATAAAAAAATGTGCACCATAATCAAGTAGGATTCATTCCTGGGATGCAAGGCTGGTACAATATATGGAAATCAATAAATGTTATTCATCACATCAATAGACTTAAAAATAAGAACCATATGATCATCTCGAGAGATGCGGAAAAAGCATTTGACAAGGTACAGCATCACTTTACGTTCAAAACTCTAGAAAAACTAGGGATAACAGAATCATACCTCAATATTGTAAAAGCAATCTTTGCTAAGCCTCAGGCTAGCATCATTCTGAATGGAGAACAATTGAAGGCATTCCCCCTAAAATCTGGAGCAAGACAATGATGCCCTCTCTCACCCCTTCTGTTCAACATAGTTATCGAAACACTGGCCAGAGCAATTAGAAAGACTAAAGAAATTAAAGGCATTAAAATAGGAAAAGAAGAACTCCAATTATCGCTATTTGCAAAAGACATTATTCTATACCTAGCAGACCCAAAAGGGTCTACAAAGAAACTATTAGAGGTAATAAATGAATTCAGCAAAGTGGCAGGATATTAAATCACCACGCATAAATCAAAGGCATTTTTGTATATCAGCGACAAATCCTCTGAAATGGAAATGAGGACAATCACTCCATTCACAATATCATCAAAAAAATAAATAAAATACTTGGGAATCAACCTAACAAAAGAGGTGAAAGATATATACAATGAAAACTACAGAACCCTAAAGAGAGAAATAGAAGAAAATCTTAGAAGATGGAAAAATATACCCTGTTCATGGATAAGCATAACTAACATCATCAAAATGACGATATTACCAAAAGTTCTCTATAGGTTTAATGCAATGCCAATCAAAATCTCAACGTCATTTCTTGTAGAAATAGATAAAACAATTATGAAATTCATATGGAAAAATAAAAGACCCAGAATAGCAAAAACAGCTCTAAGCAGGAAGTGTGAATCAGGCAGTATACCGATACCAGACCTCAAACTATACTACAGATCAATAGTAACAAAAATAGCATGGTACTGGTGACAAAACAGGCGGGTGGACCAGTGATACAGAATAGAGGACACAGAAACCAATCCACAAAACTACAGCTATCTTATATTTGATAAAGGGACTAAAAGCATGCAATGGAGGAAGGATAGCATCTTCAACAAATAGTGCTGGGAAAACTGGAATTCCATATGTAACAAAATGAAACTGAATCCCCTCCTCTCACCATGCACAAGAGTTAATTCAAAATAGATCTAGGAGGTTGATATCAAATCAGAGACACTGCATCTGGTGGAAGAAAACTTTTGCCACCATCTACATACTGTGGTGTCGGGCTCCAAATTTCTCAATAGGACACCCATAGCACCAGAGTTAATCCCTAGAATCAACAAATGGGACTTACTCAAACTAAATACATTTTTCTCAGCAAAAGAAACAATAAGAGAGGTAAATAGGGAGCCTACATCCTTGGAACAAATCTTTACTCCTCACACTTCAGATAGAGCCCTATATCCAGAGTATACAAAGAACTCAAAAAAATTAAACAATAAGAAAATGAATAACCCAATCAACAAATGGGCCAATGACCTGAACAGACACTTCTCAGAGGAGGACATACAATCAATCAATAAGTACATGAAAAAATGCTCACCATCTCTAGCAGTCAGAGAAAAACAAAACAAACCCACCCTAAGATACCATCTCACTGCAGTAAGATTGGCAGCCATTATGAAGTCAAACGCCATCATGTGCTGTCGAGGATGTGGGGAAAAGGGCACACCCGTTCAATGCTGGTAGGACTGCAAATTGGTGCAGCCAATTTGGAAAGCAGTATGGAGATTTCTTGGAAAGCTGGGAATGGAACCACCATTTGACCTATTCCCCTTCTCGGTCTATTCCCTAAAGAACTAAAAAGAGCATGCTACAGAGATACTGATAAATCGATGTTCATAGCAGCACAATTCACAATTGCAAGACTGTGGAACCAACCTAGATTCCCTTCATTAGATGAATGGATTAAAAATGTGGCATTTATATAGAATGGCTTGTGACTCACAAGGTGCAGCCAGCAGACCCTTATATGTAAAGGCAAATTGTTATATGGTTTGGTTTCAGGTAAATGTTCAGAATCAGGTTGCTATGGACACGGGGGCAAACTATGAGAGATAGAATATTGGATGGTGCATTCTCCTGCAGAACCTGACCATACACACGTGACAGAACTCCCTCCAGCACTGTGTCCCAGTTGAACTCCTTGTATTTCGTGATGCAAATACCAAACTCCCAGTGCAGCAGCAAGAAACACCACGAAAAGTGGAGGATGACCAAATGGCTTCACAGTTCACACGGGGAGACACTTAGGTTCCAGTGTCCACAGTTTACTTAGGAAGAGAGAATTCAGCACTACGGTCTCATGTTCATTGGAAAATAAGAAACCATGTCCTCCAGGTCACATAGATGAAGACCCATCTTTGATGGTCTCACTACAAAGGAAGCTAAAGCTCCATACAACAAAATATATTTCAAGTGCCCAAACTCAGAGGGACTTTCTCAAGAAGTCTTTAGGCCAGCAGAGCTCCATGTGTGTGGACTGTTTAAACTTTCCCTTACTTTTGGAAACTCCTTTACCACCTCCAATTCTTTGAACTACTGAGTATATTTTATTCCACATATGAATTCACAGATTTTCTAACTCTTCTCCTCTAATTGTGTTTTACTAGGGTCGAAGGTAATGACAAGGCATTGTTCTTGATGAGAGTTGGAAGATTTTTGTGTAGCATATGTTTGCGTACACATTGGATTCATTTTCCTATTTTCCATCCAAAATACTGAATCTCTGACACTATCCCATACCCTACTAGACTTTGACGATTAATCCTAATATGGTGAAGAAAAATAACCCAAAGAGAATAGAAATACAAGCAGTTCAGAGGAGGCCTGGTGTATACTAGGTCTTGCCTTTTGCATGATAAAGGGTAGGTATTATAAAAATTGTCAATTTTTAATTGAAATACTTCTACATGTGTTTTTAAAGGTAACGAATATGTGACTTCCTGTTTCCTTTTCTCTGTAGCCTATTCAGCACATGTGTTTTTATACGCACATATAGAATCCTACCTGGTATCACACATAATTTCTTTTGAGGCTACTGACTTGGAAGATAAAAATTGTGAGTAGAGGTCATTCCTCCTAAACGCTGTTGAAACTGAAAATTCAACCTATGTCAGCTTCCTAGTAGAACAACATTATACATGAATCCATGTTAAGCAAAATGAATATTTTTCGATATGTGGATTATATATATTTCATGATGAAATGCGATTGGCATATATATTGCTACTTTTAATGTCTGTGCATGTGTCTGTGTGTGTGTGTGTGTGTGTGTGTGTGACTCTCCAAGTTTTTTAAAATATGAAATATATGTGTATTATATACACTCCCTAAATTCATTCATGTTCATGTATGTGGATTTATAATCAACTTTTCAGAAGATTATTCTCAGAAATATTCATCCACCTTGAATACATATTTGTTTCCCATTACTGAAATCTGACTTCAGTTAATGGTTCATACAAATCCTAACATTTCTACATTAACTGACCCAGTTTAACATCAATGCAAGTAGATTCCTATGGGACATGATGTCTATTTTGAACTTCATTTCTATTCAACACTGCTACATTACTATTTCTTCACGTTTAGCCCATCATAGCATATATATTTCATCCACAAGTTCACAAATTTAGAGGCATTTGGTTCACTTTAAATCCCTTCCTGCTTTAGAACACATGTATTCCTCCAGGTTTCTTGACTGGATTTTTTGAGACTTCTTTCCAAACACATTATTTTCGATTTCCATAATCCTTTTGAAGAAAATCAGACACACCCTTCATGATAAACCATAACCTAATATTACCATTAGATGTATAACTGGTTGGAATGAATGATTTTATATCAATATTAGATTTCCTGTATATTTTCAGATATCAATTAAATGAATTATTTAAAGTGGAACCAGTTATATTATTTATTCACAGTATGGTCTATTCATGCATTATCTCTATATTCACAGACACAGCGTACACCTCTTTGTACCCCCAATACTAATTTATACGTCTTCTCAATATTGCTCCCGGAAATGGTGGAAGAAATACTCATGTCACCTGATCTACATATACATTTTATCACAGTAATATTCTTGACAAAACTGCAAAGGTCACACTTATGATTTTACAAAGCCTAAATGGAAAGTGAACATGGATTACTAAAAACATCCATGTCCAGGTTGCCTAATGCTCTCAAATGTCATTCTTTGGTGACTACATATTTGTTTCTTCCTAAGATTATATATTCAAACTTAATCCTGTTGAAAATGTCTAATCCTAACAATCACTTTGTACTTTGCCTAATTTCCTATTGTCTTCCTTGATATTTGCTTTCCTACATTTTTTCCCTAGTTCATCATTGTGAATGACTCTTCACATGTGCTGACATTGGCATTCACTCTCTAATCGAAACCCTGTTGCTAAAGAATTTTTTTTTTCCAAATTCTATACTCACACTTCTTCCAAAAACTACCGACTGTCTTTCTAATCTTACCGACTATCCCTTTTGGAGTTGATGTTCCCTTCTAAATTCAATCATCCAAGGTACAAAGTCTTATGCCATTGTATATTGATTTATCCAAGAAATCTCTGCTGAAGGTAATTCAATGCTAAGTATCCCAATCAAGGGCCCAATTCCCTTCTGGGCTTCAAATCTTACCTAGATTTCTGTTTTCATACATATATTTCACCTCTATGTTCTTATAAATATAGCAGATTCCCAATATCATTATTCATCCCTCAGAATAATTCCTAACCCAAATTGAACAAGTTATTAATGCTAACCATACACTGTTCCCTCAATCTAACTTTACAGAAGAGCGGGACAGAGTTGGTCTTACAATACAGGAATATAGGGGAACTTCCACCTGCTGAGAACCTCAAAGGTCCATGCAGATATGACCCCTGAAGAAGATGTAGGCAGATATGAAGGACCAAACAAGGCCTGTGTGGAGAGCTGTTCCCGGGTGCCTATGGTTGATATACCATTCTAACTTGTGAAAGTGTCTCATGAAGTAGGGGTAGCCACCAGCACTTGTCCCCGTTGAACTCCTTGTATTTAGTTAAGCAAATACCAAACTCCCAGTGCAGCAGCAAGAAACACCACGAAAATGGAGAATGAACAAATGGCTTCACAGTCCACATGGGGAGACACTTAGCCCCCAGTGGCCACAGTTTACCTACAAAGAGGGAATTCAGTACTGCTGCCATATATTCATTATAAAATAAGATACCATGTCCTCCAGGTCACATAGATGCACACCCAGCTTTGATGGTCTCACTACAGGAGAAGCTATAGCTCCAGACAACAATATAAATTTAAGTGCCCAACCTCTTAGCCAGTTTCTCAAGAAGTCTTTAGGCCAGCAGAGCTCCATGTTTGTGTTGTGTTTACAATGTCCCTTACTTTGAGAAACTCCTCCACCATATCCAAGGTTGTGAACTCCTGAGAATTTCCCATTCCAGATTGGATTTATTTTGCAATTTTCCATTCTACAGTAACTGACCTAGGTTTACATCAATGCAAGTAGATTCCTATGGAACATGATGTGTATTTTGAAGTTCATTTTTATTCAACACTGTTACATTACTATTTCTTCAGTTTATGCACATAATAGGATATATATTTATTCCACAAGTTACGAAGTTTATAGGCATTTGGTTCACTTTCAATCACTTTCTGCTTCAGAACACATGTATTCCTCCATGTTTCTTGACTGGTCTTCTCATAAGACTTCTTTCCAAACACATTATTTTCTATTTCCGTAATCACTTTTGAAACAAAACTCACACACCCTTCATTATAAACCATAACTCTAAGATTACCATTAGATGTATAACTCTTTGGAATGAATGATTGTATATCAATATAAGATTTCCTATATATTTTCAGATATCAATTCAATCCATTATTTAATTGGAACCAGTTATATTTTTTCCCAGTATGATCTATGTATGCATAATCTCTATATTCATAGACACAGCATACACCTCTTTGTACCCCCAATACTAATTTACTCGTCTTCACAATATTGCTCCCGGAAATGGTGGAAGAAATACACATGCTACCTGATCTACATATACATTTTATTACAGTAATATTCTGGACACCAAATGCAAAGGTCACACTTATTATTGTACCAAAGCCTAAATGGAAAGTGAGCATGGATTACTAAAAACATCCATGTCCACATTGCCTAATTCTCTCAAATGTCAATCCGGTTCGTGACTACATATGTGTTTCTTCCTAAGATTATATATTCAACCTGAACCCTTTGAAAAAGTCTAATCCTATCACTTTATAGTTTGCCTGATTTTGTAATGTCTCTATTGATATCTGCTTTCCTACATATTTCCCAAGTTCATCATTGTGATTGACTCTTCACATGTGCTGACAAATATTCACTCTCTAACCAAAACCCTATTGCTAAAGAACTTTTGTTTCAAATACTATACTCACTCTTCTTCCTATACCTACCGACTATCTTCCTAATCCTACTGACTATCCCTGTTTGACTCGATGTTCTCTTGTACATTCAATCATCCAAGGTAGAAGATCCTATGCCATTGATTATAGATTCATCTTAGACATCTGTGCATAACATAATTCAATGCTAATTATCCCAGTCAAGGTCCCAATGCCATTCTGGGCTTCGAATCTAAACTAGATTTCTGTTTTCATAATTATATTTCACCTCTATATTCTTTTAAATATTTTAGGTTCCAAATACCATCATTCATCCAGCAGAATGATTTCTAACCCAAATCAAACATGTTGTTAACCTTAACCATTCACTGTTCCATCAATCTAACTTTACAGAAGAGCAGGAATAGAGTTGTATGAGATCTTTCACCTGATGAAAACCTCAAAGGTACATGCATAAATGATCTCTGAAGAACATGAAGGCAGCTATAAAAGACCTGAGAGAGCAAAAGTCATCTTCAATGGCAAACAACCTGGTCAGGATGAAGGGTTCTGACTGAATCAGCCTCTCTCTTCTTAATGTAGAGAAAATGGACCAAACCCAGCCTGTGTGGGTAGCTGTCCCAGGGCGCCTATGATTGATATACCGTTCTATCTTGTGAAAGTGTAACAGGAAGTAGGGGCAGCCTCCTTCTCATGTGACACTTGGAAGCCACTGGTAGGACAAAGTGGTTGCCAAGGCAGTAACCTCATTCAGTTCCTGAAGGAAGTGACCTCACCTCACTTCCTTGGTGATTAAAATCTCTGAACTTGGGATTCATGAAGCCAGTCACCCATAGCCAGTCCCAGTCCCAGTCCCAGTGGTCACACTTGTTTGGATTTACCAAAGACAGAGTCAGTCTTTCTTGGTAACTACTGATGTGAGGATGGCCAAATGCCAGGAAAGCTTTAAAGAGGAGCCGTTTCTGAGAAAGCAGGTAGTGGCTCACCTCTGGCTCCTGACACCTTCACAGAGTTAGCCAAGGAGACCAGATCTGACACAGGTCAGGCCATTTCAGGGGAACATAGTATGATCCACCAGTCAGAGGACACTCTGGATATTCACAGACCTACTTGAGTTAAGGAGGTGCCTTTGTCGGTGTGGGTGTGAGTTTGTGGTTTTGTCTCATGTTCTGAGAATAGGTAGGAAAGGCAGTTTGTTTGGATTGGAGTGGACTGTTTCTAGTAAGTCGTTAGACAAGGCGAGTGCTTCTATGTCTGTGTTTCCCACTCTGTCCGTGGTTGTAGACATTAGAAAAGAGAATGCATCAAGGATGTGTCCTGTCTAGTAGAATGCTTCCCAGCATTCTTCCTGCCCGATTTAGGAATGGACTGTGGCTCGCCTTATGCATGGGAAACACCTACTAACTTTCTAAGTTCCTGTTTTCTTCCTGAATTCCGGCAAACCTCAAGAATAGGCCCATGGTTTTGAGTCCAAGATATGTACCACCTCCAAGCTCTGTGACATGGCCATGTGCTTGATAGCTGTAGGGAATGGGAACATCTTAGAAAACTCAAATATCTGTGTGACCAGTAAACTCTCAGTGGAGAAACCCTGTTTTGGTTCATTTGCATACTTATGGTTATGTTGCCCTGAATGTCAAGAAGGTCTTTGCCTCAGGCCACCCCTTTGTGAAGCCTGAAGAAAACTGTTTTCAAATGGAAATAAATGGGCATAACATGTGGCTCTTTGCTTAATTGCTTTGGAAAGGGACGTGTCCGAATCAGCCTTTTGGGCCTGTGTGAGGTTGTGGCTTAGATTCTCAGCATATGGTAGATCTAAAGATAGATTCCATTTGTGCAATCAAAACCAAAATGGCAAAAAATCACTCATTGTGGATGAGTCTCTTGCCTTCCTCTGTTAGGTTCTTTACCTCCATCAAGTGTGAATAGGAGTCCTTTAGGTCAAATGAGTTCTTCAAATCCCTGCAGAGGTGCTTGTGTTTTCTCAAGATTCCATATCACATAAAGAATCTATACCTGAGAGTCAGTAGGCCTCAAATTGGAGAAGGAGAGCAGTATTAATGGTAGGCCTATTTGATCACTCCTGGTTCACAGGAAGGGTGTCCATGTCACCCTCACTTTAGGCAAATGAGGGGCAAGCGACATTATTTTGGACACTCTCTTGGGATGCATCCTGCATGGTAATCTCCAGCCAGAGGTTAAGATGAATGTCTATATTTAAGAAGATGAGGGCCATGTGGGTGTCTTTTGGTTTTAATTGTGGTCATTCTTGTGGCAGTTGGAAGAGATGACTGGATCCACCTGGGCTTGAACTCTGGTGTCATTCCCCTTAGAGCCTGAGGTCTGGAACACATATCAAAGAAGAATTGCCATAAATTGTGTGGGGATTTTAAGAGGCCACACATGAGAGTCGCCCTTGGAAACTGAGATCTATGCCCACGGTGGCTTTCCACAGAGCACTGGGAATCTCAGACAGGATATCACATGATTTAATTCTGAAAGACTTGGCAGCCATATTTGATAGTCAAAAAACACATGGACCTCAATTTTAGACATCAATGGGCGTGGCTTCATGTGACCTTTTGGCCACTCTTTGGGAAGCCTTGCCTGTGAGAGTTCTCCAGAGCTTTCATTGAAATGATCTTCCTCAACATTGAATGATTCCTGAATGAATTGAAATAAACAGTGCCTCCAACTTCATCCTTGAAAATTGGCTAGATAAATACCATGAAATTTTTAAAATTCCAATGACCAGGTGGCACTGAAGAACCTTTGGATGTCCTGTTGCTGATCATGAGTGTACCAGACAGTGCCTTGATTAACAGGCTTTCATGAATATGGTGTAGAACAGAGATGCCAGTAATTTGGAGCCTGCAGAATAGTGGGCCTAGAGCAGAGGTGATTAAGTGTGTGATAAAACATCTGTGGTGGGGTCATGTGGATCTGCCATTGTCTTCCAAATGGCTTGTGACTGACATGGTGCAGCCAGCAGAACATTGTATGTAAACGCATCATGTTATATGGAGAGGTTTAAGGGCAATGTTCAGAATCAGGTTGCTATGGTCACGGAGGCAACCTATGTGGTATACAAGTCCTGTTGGTGCATTCTCCTGCAGTCCCTGACCCACCATATGTGACAGAACTCCCTCCAAGACTGTGGTCAAGTTTAACTCCTTGTATTTCATGAAGCAAATACAAAACTCTCAGTGCAGCAGGAGACACTATAAAAAGTGGAGGATGATGAAATGGCTTCACAGTCCACATGGGGAGACACATAGCCCCCAGTGGCCATAGTTCACCTACAAAGAGAGAATTCAGCACTACTGCTTCATGTTCATTGGAAAATTATAAACCATGTCCTCCAGGTCACAGAGATGCATAAAGACGTTTGATGGTCTTACTAGAAAAAAAGCTAAAGTTCCTGAAAACTACATATATTTCAACTGTCCATCTTAGAGGCAGTTTCTCCAGACGTCTTTAGGCTGGCAAATCTTCATGTTTGTGGAGTTTTTACATTGTCCCTTACTTTTGGAAACTCCTCTACCATCTCCAAGGTTGTGAAATCCGGAGCAATTTTCATTTCAGGTATGAATTCAAAGATTTTCTAACTCTTTTTCTCTAATTGCTTCTTACTTGGGGTGAAGGTAATGTCAAGTTATTGTTCTAAATGAGAGTGGGAAAATTTTTGTGTAACACTAATTTGCATACACATTGATCCATTTCCAATTTTCCATTCGAAATACTGAATCCCTGACAGTAACTCATACCCTACTATACTCTGACTACTAATCCTAATATGATGAAGAATAATACCCAAATAGAATAAAAATACAAGCAGTTCAGAGGAGGCATGCTGTACAGTTGGACTTCCCTTTTGCATGATTAAGGGTAGGTGTTATAAATCTACTCAATTTTTAATTGAAATAGACCTCCATGTGTTTATAAAGTTCACAAATATGTGAATTCCTGTCTCCCTTTCTCTGTAGCCTACTCAGCACATGTATTTTTATATGCACATACAGAATCCTACCTGGTATCACACGTACATTTTCATGAGTTGGCTGAATTGGCAGATACAAATTGTGAGAAGAGATCAGTCCTCCTAAACGCTGTGGGAACTGAAAATTCAAACTATGTGTAAGCTTCCCAGTAGAACAATATTATACATAAATCCATGTTCAGTATAATAAATATTTTGCATCTTTGAATGATGTATATTACATGATGAATTACGATTAGCGTATATATTGATACTTTTTAATGTATATTTGTGTTTATTTTAAAAAAAATATATATATATACACTCCAGATTTCTCAAAATATGAAAGGTATGTGACTTATACGCACTCTGTAAATTCATTCATGTTCATGTATATAAATTTATAATCAACTTTTCAGAAGATAATTCTCAGAAATATTCATCCACCTGAAATACATATTTATTTCCCAGTACTGAAAACTAATTTCAATCAATGGTGTTTACAAATTCTAATATTTCTACAGTAACTGACCCAGTTTAACATCAATGCCAGTAGATTCCTATGGGACATGATGTCTATATTGACCTTCATTTTAATCCAACACTGGTACATTACTATTTCTTCAGTTTTTGCACATCATAGGATATGTATTTCTTCCACAAGTTTAAAATATATAGGAATTTGTTTCACTTTCAAACACTTCTTGCTTCAGAACACATGTATTCCTCCATGTTACTTGACTGGTCTTTTCATGAGACTTCTTTCCAAATACATTATTTTCAATTTCCATAATCAATTTCGAAGCTAAACTCACACACTCTTCATGATGAACCATAACATTAATATTAACATTAGATGTATAACTGGTTGGAATGAATAATTGTATATCAATATAAGATTTCCTCTATATGTTCACGATTCAATTCAATCCATTATTTAAAGTTGGAACCACTTATGCTTTTTATTCACAGTATTGTCTATTAATGCATTATCTCTATATTAATAGATACAGTGTACTCTTCTTTGTCCCTTCAATACTAATTTATACGTCTTCAAAATATTGCTCCCAGAAATGGTGGAAGAAATACTCATGTCACCTTATCTATATATAGATTTTATCACAGGAATATTCTGGACACAAAAAACGAAGGTCACACTCATGATTGTATCAAAGCCTAAATGCCAAGGGAGCGTGGATTACTAAAAAGAACCATGTCCAGGTTGCCTAATGCTCTCAAATGTAAATCAAATTGGTGACTACATATTTGTTTCTTCCTAAGATTATATATTCAACCTCAACCATGTTGAAAATGTCTAATCCTATCACTCACTTCATACTTTGCCTGATTTGGTAATATCTTTATTGATACCTGCTTTCATACATATTTCCCCCAGTTCATCATTGTGACTGACACTTCACATATGCTGACATTTACATTCACTCTCTACCCGAAACCCTATTGCTAAAGAACTTTTGGTCCAAATCCTATACTCACTCTTCTTTCTAAACCTACTGACTATCTTCCTAATGCTACTGACTATAGTTTTTTGACTCGATGTTCTCTTCGACAATCAATTATCCAAGGTATAAGGTCCTATGCCATTGTATATCAATTTATCTGAGACACATGTGCAGAACATAATTCAAACCTAAGTATCCCACTCAAGGGCCCAGTTCCCTTCTGGCTTCCAATCTTACCTAGATTTCTGTTTTTATACTTATATTTTACCTATATATTTTTGTAAATATCACAGGCTCCCAATACCATTATTCATCCGGCAGAAAGATTCCTAACACAAATCAAACATGTTATTAACCCTAAACATACACTTTTCCCTCAATCTAACTTTACAGAAGAGGAGGGACAGAGTTGGTCTTACAATACAGGAATGTAGGGGATCTTCCACCTGCTGAGAACATCAAAGGTATATGCAGAAATGATCCCCTGAGATGATGAAGGAAGCTATGAAGGACCTGAGAGAGCAAAAGACATCTTCCATGGCAAACTATCTGGTCAGGATGAAGGGATATGTCTGAATCAGCCTCTACCTTCTTAATGTAGAGAAGATGGACCAAACCAGGCCTGTGTGGAGAGCTGTTCTCAGGTACCTATGGTTGGTATACCATTCTAACTGTGAAAGTGTGACAGGAAGTAGGGACAGCCTCCATCTCATGGGACCCTTAGAAGTAACTGTTAGGACAAAGTGGTTGCCAAGTCAGTGACCTCTTTCAGTTCCTGAAGGAAATGACCTCACCTCACTGCCTTGGTGATGGAACTCTCTGGACGTTTGATCCTGGAAGACAGGCACCAAGAGCCAGTCACAGTCCCAGTCCCAGTGGTCTCACTTGTTTTGATTTACCAAGAACAGAGTCAGTCTTTCTTAGTACCTACTGATGTGACGATGGCCAAATGACAGGAAAGCTCTGAAGAGGAGCTTTTCCTGGGAAAGCAGGTAGTGGCTCACCCATGGCTCCTAACAACTTCAAAGTGTTGGCCAAGGAGACCAGATATGATACAGGACAGGCCATTTTGGGGGAACATACAATGGCCCACCATTCTGAGGACACTCTGGATAGTCACAGACTTACTTGAGCAAAGGAGGTGCCTTTGAGTGTGTGTGTGTGGGTTTGTGGTTTTGTCTCATGTTCTGAGAATAGGTAGGAAAGGCTCTTTGTTTGGATTGGTGTGGACTGTTTCCAGTAAGTCGTTTGACAAGGCGAGTGCTTCTATGTCTGTGTATCCCACTCTGTCCGTGATTGTAGACATTAGAAAAGAGAATGCATCAATGGATGTGTCCTGTCTAGTAGAAAGCTTCCAAGCATTCATCCTGCCCAATTTACAAATGGACTGCAGCTTGTCTTATTGAAGGGCAACATCTGCTCTCAGTAGTTTCTGTTTTCTTCCTGAATTCTGGAAACTCTCCAGAATAGCCTCATGGTTTTGTGTCCAAGATATGTACCACCTCCAAGCTCTGTGAAATGGTGATGTACTGGATAGCTGAAGGGAATGGCGAGAATCTAAGAAAACTCAGATATCAGTGGGACCAGGAAAGTCTCAGTGGAGAAACCCTTCTTTGGGCCTTTTGCTTACCTATTGTTCTGTTGCCCTGAATTTCAGGAAGGTCTTTACCTCAGGACACTAATTTGTGAAACCTGAAGAAAACTGTTTTCAAATGGAAATTAATGGGCATCACCTGTGGCTCTTTGCTTAATTGCTTTGGAAATGGATGTTTCTGAAACAGCCTCTTGGCCCTGTGTGAGGCTGTGGTTAGATACTCAGCACCTTATACATCCCACGTGTTCATCCAAAACCAAAATGGCCAAAAGAGCAGTTTTTGTGGATGAAGTCTCTCCCTACCTCTGTAAGGTTCCTGACCTCTATCAAGTGAGAATAGGGTGCCTTTGGGTCAAATGAGTTCTTCAAAGCCCTTCAGAGGCTAGCCCATAGGTGATTCCAATGATTCCAATTCACATGAAGAATCTAAACCCGACAGTCAGTAGTCCTCAAATTGGAGAAGCAGAGCAGTATTAACGGCAGGCCTATTTGATAAGTCATGGTTCACAGGAAGGTGTTCAGGCCACCCCAACATTAAGCAAATGAGGGGCAAGGGAGCTTATTTTGGACACTGTCTTGGGCTGTGCCCCTCATGGAAACCTCCAGCCAGAGGTTAAAATGAGTATCTATATGGAAGAAGATGACGGCCATGTGCAAGTGTTCTGGTTTTAATTGTGGTTATTAGTGTGGTTGTTGAAAAATATGACTGGATCCACCTGGTCTTGAATTCTAGTGTGATTCCCCTTAGAGACTGAGTTCTGGAACTGATCTCAGAGAGGTATTGCCATGAGTTTTGTTGGGATTTTAGGAGGCCATGCATGAGAGTCACCCTTGGAAACTGAGATCTGTGCCCAGGAATGCTTTCCACAGAGCACAGGGAATCTCAGCCAGGTTATCACATAATTTTTTTCTGAAAGAATTAGCACCCATAGTTGAGAGTCAAAACACGCAAGGATTTTACATTGTAGACCTCAATATGCCTGGCTTTATGTGACCATTTGGCAACTCTTTGGGAAGCCTTGCCTGAGAGAGTCTTCCAGAGCTTTCATTGAAATGGGCTTCCTCACCATTTAATGGTTACTGAATTAAATGAAACCCTCAGTGCCTCCAACTTCAACCTTAAAAAATGGGCTCGATAAATACCATGAAATTTTTGAAATTCCCATTACCAGGTGGCATTGGAAAACCATTGGAGATCCTGTTGCTGATCATGAGTGTACGAGAAAGTGCCTTGATTGACTGGGTTTCACAAAAATGGTGTAGAACAGAGATGCCAGTAAGTTGGAACCTGCTGAGTAGTGGGCCTACAGCAAAGGTGGGTAGGTGTGAGATAAACCATCTCTGGTGGTTTCATGTGGATTGGCCATTGGCTTTCAAATGGCTTGTGACTGACATGATGCAGCCAGCAGACCCTTATATGTAAAGGCATCTTGTTATATGGATAGGTTTCTGGGCAATGTTCAGAATCAGGTTGATATGGTCAAGGGGGCAAGCTATGTTGGACATAAGCCTGGTTGGTGCATTCTCCTGGAGACCCTGTCCCACCACACGTGACAGAACTCCCTCCAGCACTGTGTCCCAGTTAAACTCCTTGTATTTCATTAAGCCAATACCAAACTCCCAGTGCAGCAGCAAGAATCACCACGAAAAGTAGAGTATGACCAAATGGCTTCACAGTCCACACGGAGAGACACTTATCCCCCAGTTGCCACAGTTTAACCACAAAGTGAGAATTCAGCACTGCTGCCTCATTTTAATTGGAAAATAAGATACCATGTCCTCCAGGTCACATAGATGTTGACCCAGTTTTGATGGTCTCACTACATAGGATGCTAAAGCTACCGACCACAACATACATTTTAAGTGTCCCAACTCAGAGGCAGTATCTCAAGAAGTCTTTAGGCCTGCAGAGCTCCATGTTGTGGAGTGTTTACCTTGTCTTTTACTTTTGGAAACTCATCTACCACCTCCAAGGTTGTGAACTCCTCAGCATATTCCATTCCGGGTATGTATTCACAGATTTTCTAACTTTTATCCTCTAATTGTGTATTTCTTCCAGTGAGGGTAATATCAAGGGATTGTTTTTAATGTGAGTGGAAATATTTTTGTGTAGCACATATTTGCAAACACATTGGGTTTACTTTCCTATTTTCCATTTGAAATACTGAATCTCTGACACTAACCCATACCCTACTAGACTCTGACTACTAATCCTTATATGATGGAGAATAGTAACCCAAAAAGAATACAAATACCAGCAATTCAGAGAAGGCATGGTATGTAGTTGGACATCCCTTTTGCATTATATTGTGTAGGAGTTATAAATATAGTTAATGTTTATTGACATAGTTCTCCATGTGTTTTTAAAATTAATAATATGTGAATTCCTCTCTCCCTTTTTCTGTAGCCTATTAAGTACATGTATTTTTATATGCACAAATAGAATCCTACCTGGTATCACATGTACATTCTTCTGAGGTGGCTGACATGGCAGATAAAAATTGTGAGAAGAGATCACTCCTCCTAACCTCTGTTGGAACAGAAAATTCAACCTATGGGTGAGCTTCCTAGTTGACCAACATTATGCATAAATCCATTTTCAGTAAAATGTATATTTTTGGATAAGTGGATGTTATATATTTAATGATGAATTTCGATTGGCATATATATTGCTACTTTTTAATGTCTCGGTGTGTGTGTTTGTGTGTGTGTGTGTATATATATATATATATATATATATATATATATATATATACTCTCCCGATTTTTCAAAATATGAAATATATGTGTCTTATTATACACTTCCTAAAATTATTCATGTTCATGTATGAGGATTTATAATGAACTTTTCACAAGATTATTCTCAGAAATATTCATCCACCTGAAATACATATTTGTTTTCTAATACTGAAAACTAACTTCAGTGAATGGTGCATACAAATCATAATATTTTGACATTGCAAGATGGCCGCGAATAGAGAGCATCATACCCAGTGTACCGCGCCACTGCGCAGGTGACTAACGACTAAGAACGACAAAAAACTATCTTGTTAGGAACGTACAGCAAAATGGGGGTGCACTGAAACCTAGAAGAAGGATTTCTAGCACTGAGGTCCGGTAAATGAGTCTCAAACATGAGCCAACTCTGCGACCAGAGATCCTGTCTGACTGATCCGCGCTACCCGTCCAGTGGCTACAGACAGCAGGGCACCACCGAGATGCGATCAATAATCACGGAGAAACGTTGATGCAGATTCTGTGGAATTCTGCCAGTAGAGTCCCCACTGAGCCCTGGGCTGAGTTCAGGGTTTCAGATGGGGAAGGAAGTGGTACAGTTGTAACCCCCACAATAGAAACTCCACGAAGGAAACCAACGGCCACCATCTTGGTGAGCTGAAGTAACGACAGCCACTCCCCTACAGATTGCAACAATAAAATGTTGTTATTCTGTTACTGTTACTCAGCTCATCTCCCATACTTCGGGGAATTTGCATCAAATCTCTCCTAGGCTTTCTGGGGGAGAGATTATCAGAGGGAGCCTGCATAAAGATAGGGGAAAACTAGAGGCACCTGACTTTCAACTCCCCCTCCCATCAGTGGTGAAAAAAAACCTGTCTAGCCAGCGCTGAGAGAGGGGCAAGTGGAAAAAAAAATCAAAACAATAGAGTGCCGGGGTTCCCAATAGCCAACTGTGCAATCAGAGATCCGGGCTGATTGAATCATGCAGCCAGGCCTGCTGTTTCAGATGGCGGGGCACCACCGAGAAGTGACCTGAAGCAGGGAGAAATGTTGCTGCGGATTCTGTGGAATCCTGCCGGCTGAGCTCCCACTGATCCCCGGGCTGAGTTTGGGAATTCAGACAGGGAAGAAAGTGGTATAGTTCTATCCCCCACAAAAGAAACTCCACCAAGGAAACAAGCGGCCACCATCTTTGAGATCTGAAGTAACCACCGCCCCTCTACAATAGACTGCAACAATAAAACAGATGTGTGTTACTCAGCTCATCTCTCATACAGCGGGGAATTCGCATAAAATGTCTCCTAGGCTTTCCGGGGGAGGGTTAATCAGAGCAAGCCTGCATAAAGACGCAAGAAAAACTAGAGACACCTGACTTTCGACTCCCCCTACCATCAGTGGCCATAACGAAACGTGTATAGCCAGTGCTGGGGGAGGGGCAAGCGGAAAAAATCAAAACAATAGAGTGTCTGGGTTCCCAAAAGACACCCTCCACACCCAACAAACGGCAGGCACAGAGTACAGTTTGAACTGCCGAGAGGCATCACTCAGGGGAAATCTGGTCTAGAAAAAGAAACCAGGACAAGCAGGAGAAACCAAAGGACTAGAAGGCAGGCCCTTGTGAATGGGCGGCTGGAGACCGCAGGCCTGCACGTGACATTCCACCCACTGCCTGAGTGACTGGCGGGCTGAGGAATGCCCGCCCGCCGGCAACCGAGCGTGAGACTGCGTGGCTAGAGATTGCCAACCCAACGGCAACAGCCCACCTGCTGCCCGCGTGACTGGGCGGCTGGAGACTGCCTGCCCGCTGGCGACCAATCGCGCAATTGGGAGGCTGGAGACCGCCCGCCTGCCAGTGACCCAGAGCTGAAACAAACCAGAGACAGTCAAGTCCCACCCCCCAATTCGGACACCTCGGCAAGGAGCCTGGGGTCGGCCAAAGCAGAGAGGTGACATCACTGGAGCTCGGCCTTCGGAATTACTTTCAAGCGGAATCCACTTTAGCAGGCATAGTTTACCAACACAAAGGAGAGACAACAGAGATATACAACACCAAAACAAATCTAAAGAATAAAGCAGAAACACAGCAATCAAATAGAGCTGGAAAGTAACGTGAACATCATGAAAAAACAAGGGCAAAAAAGGAGTACAAACAATGCAGGACAACTTAAATCTACAGGAGGACCTTGAAGCATCAGAAACAGGGATAGGGAAAGAACTCAAGGCATACCGAACTCAGATGGAAAGGAATATTAGAGAAGACATGAGGCAGCAAGTCCAAGCAATAAAAGTATATTTTGAAAATGAATTAAACAAACAAATTCAAATGGCAAAGAATGAGCATTACCAGGAGATAGAGATCTTAAAAAAAATATTAAACAGTAATCCTAGAAATGCAGGAAAATATAAACCAAATTAAAAACTCAAACGAGAATATTACAAATAGACTAGATCAAGTAGAAGTCAGAACATCAGATAATGAAGACAAAGTTAATCAACGTGAAAAGAATTGAGTAAACACAGAAAAGATGCTTAAATCCCACCAGGAATTTATTCAAAAGATATGGGATGTCATAAAAAAACAAAAAACAAAATTAAGAGTCATCAGGATAGAAGAAGGCATAGAGATTCAAACCAAAGGAATGGACAACATATTAAATGAAATAATTCTATAAAACTTCCCAGAGATGAATGATGGATTGGATTGCCAATTCCTGGAAGCCTAAAGGACCCCAAACATTCAAAACCAAAATAGACCAACTCCAAGACATATAATTATGAAGATAGCCAACATACAGAACAAGGAGAGAATATTAAAAGCTATAAGAGAAAGGAGGCAGATTACATTCAGGGGTAAACCAATTAGGTTAACAGCTGATTTTTCATCACATTCTTTGAAAGTGAGAAGATCCTGGAACAGTGTAATTCAAATGCTGAAAAAAAAAAGAATTCCAACCAAGAATACCATATAAAGAAAAGTTAAGCTTCAGATTTGACAATGAAATTAAAGTCTTTCATGATAAACAAAAGCTAAAACAATTCTCAGCCAGAAAACCAGCACTGCAAAGCATTTTGTGCAAAATACTACAAGAAGAAGAGTTAAAAAATAGTGCCCAAAACTAACAGTGGGAAGTATCTCAGTAAAGCGGGAGGAAAGTAACCAAAAAAGTAAAAACTATCCAAACTAAAATATAATAAATAAATAAACATGACTGGAAGTACAAATCATATTTCAATTGTAACCTTAAATGTTAATGGCCTAAATTCACTAATCAAGAGACATGTGCTAGTAACCTGGATCAAAAAAACAAATCCAACAATATTCTGCCTTCAGGAGACTCATATGATAGGAAAAGACCTACACAGGCTGAAGGTAAAAGGTTGGGAAAAATCAAAACACTCACATGGCCCTCGGAAGCAAGAAGGATTTGCAATACTCATATGGAATAATATCAACTTCAAACAAAAGTTAATCAAAAGGGATAAAGAATGACACTATATTCTGTTAAAAGGAATCATCCACCAACAAGAAAAAAACAATTATCAATTTGTATGCACCAAGCAATGGAGGTGCAACGTTCATAAAACAAACTCTCCTCAAGTTCAAGAGTCAAATAGACTACAACACAATAATTATGGGTGACTTCAACACACCACTCTCAGCATTAGAGAGATCCTCTAGACAAAAACTGAATAAAGAAACTATAGAACTCAACAGCACAATCAATAACCTAGACTTAACCGACATATATAGAATATATCAACCATCATCAAGTGGATACATGTTCTTCTCAGCAGCACATGGATCCTACTCAAAGATACACCATATATTATGCCATAGGGCAATTCTTAGTAAATATAAAGGCATGGAGATTATACCGTGCACCATATCTGATCATAATGGAATGAAACTGGATATCAATGAGAAAAGAAGGAAGGAAAAATCCTACATCACATGGAAAATGAACAACATGTTACTGAATGACCAATGGGTTACAGAAGACATAAAGAAGGAGATAAAAAATTCTTAGAGACAAATGACAATACAGACACAACATACCGGAATCTATGGGACACAATGAAAGCAGTTTTAAGAGGGAAATTCATTTCTTGGAGTTCTTTCCTCAAAAAAAGAATAAAACAACAAATAAATGAACTTAAACTACACCACAAAAACCTGGAAAAGGAAGAGCAAAACAACAGCAAATGTAGTAGAAGACAAGAAATAATTAAATTTAGAGCAGAAATCAACGAAATTGAAACAAAAAAAAGTTGAAAAAATTGATAAAACTAAAAGTTGGTTCTTTGAAAAAATAAATAAGATCAACAGGCCCTTAGCCACGCTAAGGAAGAGAAGAAGAAAGAGAATTCAAATTACTAACATGTGGGATAAAAAAGGCAATATCACAACAGACACTACAGAAATATAGAAGATAATTAGAAAGTATTTTGAAACACTATATTCCAATAAAATAGAATATTGTGAAGATATTGATAAATTTCTTAAGTCATACGATCTGCCCAGATTGAGTCAGGAAGACACAAACAATTTAAACAGGCCAATAACAAAGGAAGACATAGAAGAAGCAATCAAAAGACTGCCAACCCAAAAAAAGCCCTGGACCGGATGGGAATACAGTGGATTTCTACAAAACCTTCAAAGAAGAATTAAAATCAATATTTTTCAAGCTTTTTCAAGAAATAGAAAAAGAAGGAGCTCTTCCAAATTCATTCTATGAGGCCAACATCACCCTGATCCCGAAACCAGACAAAGACACTTCAAAGAAAGAATACTACAGACCAATTTCTCTAATGAACCTGGATGCAAAAATTCTCAATAAAATTCTGACAAATCGAGTACAAAAGCATATCAAAATAATTGTGCACCATCATCAAGGAGGATTCATCCCTGTGATGCAAGGATGGTTCAATATACGAAAATCAATAAATGCCATTCACCACATCAATAGACTTAAAGACAAGAACTATATGATCATCTCGATAGATGCAGAAAAGCATTTGACAAAGTTCTGCATCCATTTATGTTCAAAACTCTATAAAAACTAGGGATAACAGGAACTTACCTCAACATTGTAAAACCTATATATGCTAAACCTCAGGCTAGCATCATCCTAAATGGAGAAAAAACTGAAGGCATTCCTCCTAAAATCTGGAACAAGACAGGGATGCCCTCTATCACCATTTCTATTCAATTTAGTTCTTGAAATACTAGCCAGAGCAATTAAACAGACAAAAGAAATTAAAGGCATAAAAATAGGAAAATAAGAATTTAAAGTATCACTCTTTGCAGATGACATGATAATATATTTAACAGACACAAAAATGTCTACAAAGAAATGGCTAAAGTTAATAAATGAATTCAGAAAAGTGGCAGGATATATAATTAACACGCATAAATCAAATGCATTCCTGTATAACAGAAAAAAAACTTCTGAAATGGAAATGAGGAAAACCACTCTATTCACAACATCCTCAAATAAAATAAGATACTTGGGAATCAACCTAACAAAAGAGGTGAAAGATTTATATAATGAAAACTACAGAAATCTAAAGAGAGAAATAGAAGAAGATGTCAGAAGATGGAAACATGTGCCCTGTTCATGAATAGGCAGAACTAACATCATAAAAATGGCAATATTACGCAAAGTTCTCTACAGGTTTAATGCAATGCCAATCAAAATTCCAACGGCATTTCTTGTAGAAATAGATAAATCAATCATGAAATTCATATCGAAAAATAAAAGACCCAGAATAGCAAAAGCAACTCTAAGCAGGAAGTGTGAATCTGGAGGTATAGCGATACCAGAGTTCAAACTGTACTACAAAGCAATAGTAACAAAAACAGCATGGAACTGGTACTGAAAAATGCAGGTGGACCAGTGGTACAGAAGAGAGGACACAGAAACCAATCCACAAAATTACAACTTTCTTATATTTGATAAAGGGGCTAAAAGCATGCAGTGGAGGAAGGATAGCATCTTCAACAAATGGTGCTGGGAAAATTGGAAATCCATATGCAACAAAATGAAACTGAATCCCGTTCTCTCGCCATGCACAAAATTTAACTCAAAATGGATCAAGGATCTAGATATAAAATCAGAGACACTGCGTTTCATAGAAGAAAAAGTTGGCTACGATCTACATACTGTGGGGTCGGGCTCCAAATTTCTTAATAGGACGCTCATAGCCCAAGAGTTCTTAACAAGAATAAAAAAATGAGACTTACTTATATTAAAAGTTTTTTTTCTCTGCAAGAGAAACAAAAAGGGAAGTAAATAGAGAGCCTACATCCTGGGAACAAATTTTTACCCCTCACACTTCAGATAGAGCCCTAAAATCCAGAATATACAAAGAATTCAAAAAAATTATCAATAAGATAACAAATAACCTAATCAACAAATGGGCCAAGGACCTGAAAAGACACTTCACCGAGGAGGACATACAATCAATCAACAAGTACATGAAAAAATGCTCACCATATCTAGCAGTCAGAGAAATGCAAATCAAACCCACCCTAAGATACCATCTCACTCCAGTATGATTGGCAGCCATTATGAAGTCAAACAACAACAAGTGTTTACGAGGATGTGGGGAAAAGGGGACACTTGTACACCGCTGGTGGGACTGCAAATTGGTGAGGCCAACATGGAAAGCAGTATGGGGATTCCTGGGAAACCTAGGAAAGGATCCACCATTTGAACCAGCTATCGCCCTTCTCGGACTATTCCCTGAGGATCTTAAAAGAGTGTACTAAAGGGATACTGCCACATCAATGATCATAGTGGCACAATTCACAATACCTAGACTGTGTAACCAACCTAGATGCAATTCAATAGATGAATGGATTAAAAAAATGTGGCATCTATACACGATGGATGCAGCACTAAAAAATGACAAAATCATAGAATTTGCAGGGAAATGGATGGCATTAGAGCAGATTATGCTAAGAGAAGCTAGCCAATCCTTAAAAAAACAAATGCCAAATGTCTGCTTTGATAAAAATAGGGTAACTAAGAATAGAACAGGGAGGAAGAGCATGAGGAAAAGATTAATATTAAACAAAGACAAGTGGGAGAGAGAAAGGGAGAGAGAAGGGAAAGCATATGGAAATGGTAGGAGACCCTCATTGTTACACAAAATTACATATAAGACGTTGTGAGGGGAAAGGCGGGAACAAGAGAGAGAAGTGAAAAAGCAGATGAGGAAGAGAGGGAAGATAGGATGAAAGGGGAGGGGGGATAGTAGGGGATAATAAAGGTAGCAGAGGACAACAGTCACTAATGTGACATTATGTAAAAATGTGAATGTGTAACTGATGTGATTCTGCAATTCGTATTTGGGGAAAATTGGGAGTTCATAACCCATTTCAGTCAAATGTATGAAAGATGATATATCATGAGCTTTGTAATGTTTTGAAAAACCAATAAAAATAAATAAACAAAGGTTTAAAATTGAGTGGGAAGAAATCAGCTAAAAAGGAGTTGAGATGCATTCATTTTGATAAGCAGAAAGTTTGTTTTGTGTAGTTGTAAATATCACAAATTTATTTTACCAGAAAACTGGCTTTTGAAAATGAACATATATTGAGATTAAAGGATAATCCACCTACCTTCATGAAAAATTCATATCATTTCCTATATTTTTCATATTTCATTTTTTTTCGTGAATATTTTGTCATGGACCAGGTCTAGTCTTAGGCTACCTCATCTGACAAGTTCGTACAATGTGTTGGATTGTTCTTTTCATCTTTTATTTGATAGTTTGTAGCTGATAATGTGTATTTTTCCTTATCTTTATTTGGACATACATACCCAACTATATCTTTGCATTTTATGTTTTACTGGGGAAGAGACTCATCAAAAGCTCTTTATTATATGTATCAACAATGAAACATTTAGAGCATGCAATTATTCTTAATTTTGCATGAAAATATCTTTGTACCATTTTTCTTATAAAGATGTAGAATTATTACTGTAATAAGTAACTACTTACAAGAAGAATTAAACCATTGATTTTATATCAATCATGAATATGAAAATTAATAAAATAAGTATTTGGCAATAAATATGCAATTGATAGAAATTAAAATCACAAGAAAGCCATTTAAAATGTCAGTGCATATGGTCCTTAAATAAAAGGTTGTTCAAATAAAATTTCACTAATTCATAAGAGTTAATATGCCATATCACAGCTTAATGTAATATAAAAACTTAAATGATAAGTATTGATAAATAAGAATGATACCTGTTTACTTAAATATGTTTATTTGATTTTCACTGTAAGCTGTTAATTCTAGAAGACTTGAAAATTAAGAAAGACTTGGTCTATATTATTTCTAACAGGCTAATCAAAGTACTTTTAAATATATATGTATATATATATCATATGTAATACATATGCATGAATATAGATACATATGTATAATAAATGTATTGTAATATATCTATAGGTTATTATAATTATTAAATTTTCTCAAGAAAAAAGAATGACTATAAAAAAATTCTTAAATGTAGATTTCATAGCATATTACTGTTTGTAATGACATGAGAGAAAAACTCCTATGGAGGGAAAATGAAAAAGGAAGAGAGAGAAGGGGGAAAATGAGGAAGAAAGTGAGTAAAGAAGAGGGAGAGGAGTGTTTGATTATAAGATAAATGTGGAGGGTCTGGGTGTCTGGCTCAGTGGTAACATGCTTGGCTAGCATGTGTGAGGCACTAGGTTATATTCTCAGCACCACATATAAATAAATAAAATGAGGTCAATCAACAACTGTAAAAATAAAAAAAAATAAAAAAGTAGAAATATTACCAAAATTCTAAGTTTTTATGAATGCTAAATAAAAAAAATGTTACATAGCCTTATGTAATTTCTAGACTCCCCAAAATAGTCATTTAATGATAGATTACTAGTGCGATAACTAAAAATCCATTGCTCTTTCCTCGACATTCTGTGGCATGCTAGTGCTAAAATAAATTGTATTATAACACCAAAAAAAAAAAAATTCTAATATTTCTACAGTAACTGACCCAGTTTAACATAAATGCAAGAAGATTCCTATGGGATATAATTGTATTTTGACGTTCATTTTTATTCAACACTGGTACATTACTATTTGTCCAGTTTATGCACATCATAGTATGTATATTTCATTCACAATTTAGCAAATTTATACGCATTTGTTTTACTTTCAATCACTTCCTGCTTCAGAAAACATGTATTCCTCCACGTTTCTTGACTGCTCCTTTCATGAGACTTTTTTCCAAAGACATTATTTTTGATTTCCATTATCATTTTTGAAGCAAAACTCACACACCCGTCATGATAAACCGTAAACCTAATATTACCATTAGATGTAAAACTGGTGGGAATGAATGATTGTATATCAATATAAGATTTCTTGTATACTTGCAAATATCAATTCAAACCATTGTTTAATTTGGAACCAGTTATATTATTTATTCACAGTATGGTCTATTCATGCATTGTCTCTATATTGATAGACACAGTGTACACCTCTGTGTACCCTCGATAATAATTTGTATATCTTCAAAATTTTGCTCACAGAAATGGTGGAAGAAAGACTCATGTCAACTGATCTACATATACATTTTATCACAGTAATATTCTGGACACAAAATGCAAAGGTCACACTTAGGATTGTCCCGAAGCCTAAATGGAAAGTGAACATGGATTACTAAAAACATCCATGTCTTGGATGCCTAATTCTCTCAAATGTCAATCCTATTGGTGAGTACATATTTGTTTCTTCCCAAGATTATATATTCAACCTCAACCATGTTGAAAATGTCTAATCCTATCACTCACTTTATATTTTGTCTGATTTCCTAATGTCTCTATTGATATCTCTTTTCCTACATATTTTCCCCAGTTCATCATAGTGACTGATTCTTCACATGTGCTGACATTTACATTCACTCTTTATCCGAAACCCTATTGCTAAAGAACTTTTTGTCCAAATTCTATACTCACTCTTTTTTCTAAACCTACCGACTATCTACCTAATCCTACCGACTATCCTTTTTTGACTGGATGAACTCTTCAACAATCAATCATCCAAGGTACAAGGTCCTATGCCATTGTATATTGATTTATCTGAGACATCTGTGCAGAACATAATTCAAAGATAAGTATCCCAATCATGGGCCCAATGCCTTTCTGGTATTCAAATCTTACCTAGATTTCAGTTTTCATAATTACATTTCACCTGTATATTCTTATAAATATTGCAGGTTCCCAATACCATTATTCATCCAACAGAATGATTCCTACCACAAATCGAACATGTTATTAATCCTAACTATACACTTTTCCCTCAATCCAACTTTACAGAAGAGCAGGGACAGAGTTGGTCTTACAATACAGGGGTGTAGGGAACCTTCCACCTGTTGACAACCTCAAAGGTCCATGCAGATATGATCCCTGGAGAAGATGCAGACAGCTATGAAAGGCCTGAGAGAGCAAACGTCATCTTCCATGGCAAACAACCCGGTCAGGTTAAAAGCATGTGTCTGAATCATCCTCTCTCTTCTTAATGTAGGGAAGATTGACCAAACTAGGCCTGTGTGGAGAGCTGTTCCCAGGTGCCTATTGTTTCTATACCATTCGAACTTGTGAAAGTGTCACAGGAAGTAGGCGCATCCTCCATATTATGAGACCCTAGGAAGCAAATGTTAGGACAAAGTGGTTGCAAATGCAGTGACCACATTCAGTTCCTGAAGGAAGTGACCTCACCTCACATCCTTGTTGATGGAACTCTCCGAATTTGGGTTCCAGGAAGCCAGGAATCCAGACCCAGTCCAAGCTCCAGTCACAGTGGTCTCACTTGTTTGGATTTACCAAGGACAGAGTCAGTCTTTTGTGGTACCTAGTGATGTGAGGATGGCCAAATGCCAGGAAAATTCTGAAGAGGGGCCCTTCCAGAGAAAGAAGTTAGAGGCTCACTGCTGTCTCCTGACAACTTCACAGAGTTGACCCAGGAGACCAGATCTGAGACAGGACAGGCCATTTCTGGGGAACATAGTATTGCCCTCCAGTCAGAGGACACTCTGGATAGTTTCAGACCTACTTGGGGGAAGGAGGTGACTTCGTGGGTGTTTGAGTGGGTTTGTGGTTTTTTCTCATGTTCTGAGAATAGTTAGGAAAGGGGGTTTGTTTGGTTTGGAGTGAACTGTTTCTAGTTAGTCCTTTGACAAGGCGAGTGTTTCTATGTCTGTGTATCCCACTGTGTCCATGGTTGTAGACATTAGAAAAGAGAATGCCTCAATGGGTGTGTCCTGTCAAAGAGAAAACTTCCAAGCATTCATCCTGCCCATTTTATAAATGGACTGTGGCTTGCCTTATCATTGGGCAACACCTATTATTTTCTTACGTTCCTGTATCCTTCCTGAATTCTGGCCACTCTCCAAAATAGGCTCATGGTTTTGTGTACAAGATATGTACCACTTCCAAGCTCTGTGACATGGCCATGTACTGGATAGCTGAAGGGAATGCATCTCAGAAAACCCTGATATCAGTGTGACCAGTAAAGTCTCAGTGGAGAAACCCTGCTTTGGGCCTTTTGATTTCCTATTGTTATGTTGCCCTGAATATCAGGAACATCTTTTACTCAGGCTACTCCTTCCTGAAGCCTGAAGAAAACAGTTTTCACATGGAAATGAATGGGCATTTTACCTTTGTGTTTTACAATAAAACCTTCACAGAGATTAGGCTCTCATTAACTTAAAAATACTTTTAAATTTTATCTAAGTGTAAAAAGTAACATGTAACTGTACATATCTTTTTGATAACAAGTCCAATTATACAACACAAATGATACACATAAATCTCCAACATGTTTTTATTTTAAGCCTAGAATTACCATACAACCTTAGAACATTTCTGTTTTCATACTTATATTTCACTTCTATAGTCTTATAAATATCGCAGGTTCCCAATAACATTATTCATACAGCAGAACAATTCCTAACCCAAATCGAACATGTTATTAACCCTAACCATACACTGTTCCCTCAATCTAACTTTACAGAAGAGCAGGGAAAGAGTTGGTCTTACAATACAGGAATTTAGGGGATCTTCCACCCGCTGAGAACCTCAAACGTCCATGCAGAAATGATCCCTGTAGAAGATGTAGGCAGCTATGAAGGACCTGAGAGAGTAAGAGTCACCTTCCATGGCCAACAACCTGGTCAGGATGAAGGGTTGTGTCTGAATCTGCCTCTCTCTTCTTAATGTAGAGAAGATGGACCAAAACAGGCCAGTGTGGAGAGCTGCTCTGGAGTGCCTATGGATGATATACCATTCTAACTTGTGAAAGTGTCACAGGAAGTAGGGGCAGCCTCCATCTCATGGGGCCTTGGAACCAACAATTAGGACAATGTGTTTGCCAAGGCAGTGACCTCATTCAGTTCCTGAAGGAAGTGACCTCACCTCACTTCCTTGGTGTTTGAAATCTCTGAACATGTGGTCCAGGAAGCCAGGCACCCACAGCCAGTCCCAGTCCCAGTCCCAGTGATCTCACTTGTTTGGATTTACCAAGGACAGAGTCAGTCTTTCTTGGTACCTACAGATGTGAGGATGGCCAAATGCCAGTAAAGCTCTGAAGAGGGCCCTTTCCTGAGAAACCAGGTTGTGGCTCACCGCTGGCTCCTGTCAACTTCACAGAGTTGGATAAGGAGAACAGATCTGAGACAGAACAGGCCATTTCATGGAAACATAGTATGGCCCACCAGTCAGAGGACACTGCGGATAGTCACAGACCTACTTGGGGGAAGGAGGTGCATTTGTGGGTGTGGGTGTGTGTTTGTGGTTTTGTCTCATGTTCTGAGAATAGATAAGAAAGGCAGTTTGTTTTGTTTGGAGTTAATTGATTCTAGTAAGTCGTTTGAAAAGGCGAGTGTTTCTAGGTCTGTGTATCCCACTGTGTCAGGGGTTGTAGACATTAGAAAAGAGAATGCTTCAATGGATGTGTCCTGTCTAGTAGAAAGCTTCCCCGGATTCATACTTCCCATTTATGAATGGACTGTGGCTTGCATTATTGAAGGGCAACCCCTGATATCTTCCTAAGTTCCTGTTTTCTTTCTGAATTCTGGCCACTTTCCAGAATAGGCTCATGGTTTTGTGTCCAAGATGTATACCACCACCAAGCTCTGTGACATGGCCATGTACTGGATAGCTGAAGGGAATGGCGAGCAACTCAGAAAACTCAGATATCAGTGTAATCAGGAAAGTCTCAGTGGAGAAATACTGCTTTGGTTACCTATTGTTCTGTTGCCCTCAATGTCAGGAAGGTCTTTGCCTCTGGCCACCCCTTTGGGAAGCCTAAAGAAAACAGTTTTCAAATGGAAATCAATGGGCATCACCTGTGACTCTTTGCTTAATTGCATTGGAAAGGGATATGTCTGAATCAGGCTCTAGGTCCTGTGTTAGGCTTTGGCTTAGATTCTCAGCACATGATGGATGTAAAGAAAATCCCATGTTTGCATCCAAAACTAAATTGGCCAAAAGAGCAGTCATTATGGAAGAAGTCTCTCGCCTTCCCCTGTAAGGTTCCTGACCTCCATCAAGTGAGAATAGGAACCTTTGGATCAAATGAGTTCTTCAAAGCCCTTTAAAGGCTATCCCATAGGTGCTTGGGTTTTCTCCAGAATCCAAATCACATAAAGAATCTATACCTGACAGTCAGTAGGCCTCAAATTGGAGGAGCAAAGCAATATTAATAGCAGGCCTATTTGATCACTCCTGGTTCCCCGGACGAGTGTCCAGGACACCCTGACTTTAGGCAAATGAGGGGCAATGGAGGTTATTTTGGACACTGTCTTGGGCTGTGCCCCTCATGGAAACCTCAAGCCAGAGGTAATGATCAGTGTCCATATGGAAGAAGATGAGGGCCATGTGGGAGTGTTTTGCTTTTAATTGTGGTCATGTGTGGCCGTTGGAATAGATGACTGGGTCCACCTTGGCTTTAACTCTGTTGTGATTCCCCTTAGAGACTGAGTTGTGGACCTCACCTCAGAGACGTATTGCCATGAATTGTGTTGGGATTTTAGGAGGATTCACATGAGAGTCACCCTTGTAAAATGAGATCTAGGCCCAGGGTGGCTGTTCACCGAGCACTGGGAATCTCAGCCAGGTTACCACATGATTTTATTCTGAAAGACTTGGCAGCCATATATGAGAGTCAAAACACACATGGATGTCACAATGTAGATCCCAATGGGCCTGGATTCATGTGATCATTTGGCCACTGTTTGGGAAGCCTTGCCTGTGAGACTTCTGCAGAGATTTCATTGAAATGAGCTTCCTAAACATTTAATAGTTCCAGAATGAAATGAAACACACAGTGCGTCCAACTTCAACCTTGAAAAATGGGTAGATAAATACCAAGAAATTTTTAAACTTCCCATGACCAGGTGGCACTGGAGAATCTTTGGATATCCTTTGGCTGATCATGAGATTACAAGACAGTGCTTTGATTGACTGGTTTTCATAAAAATGGTTCAGAACAGAGATACCAGGAAGTTGGAGCCTGCTGAGAGATGGGCCTACAGCAGTGCTGGGCAGGTGTGCAATAAAACAACTGTGGTGGGGCCATGTGGATCTTCCATTGGCTTCCAAATGACTTGTGACTGACATGGTGCAGCCAGCAGACCCTTGTATGTAAAGGCATCTTGTTATATGGACAGGATTCAGGGCAATGTTTAGAATCAGATTGCTATGGTCAAGGGGGCAAGTCATGTGGGATATAAGCCTGGTTGGTGCATTCTCCTGCAGACCCTGACCTACCAAAAGTGACAGAACTCACTCACGCACCGGGTAACAGTTGAATTCTTTGTATATCATGAAGCAAATACCAAAATCTCAGTGCAGCAGCAAGAAACACGACGAAAAGTGGAGGATGACCAAATGGCCTCACAGTCCACATGTGGATACACTTATCCCCCAGTTGCCACAGTTTACCTACTAAAGAAAATTCAGCACTGCTGCCACATATTCAGTGGAAAATAAGAAACCATGTCCTCGAGGTAACATAGATGCAGACACAGCTTTGATTGTCTCACTACAATGGAAGCTAAATCTCCCGACAACAACATATATTTCAAGTGCCCAAACTCAGAGTGAGTTTCTCAAGAAGGATTTAGGGAACCAGAGCTCCATGTTTGTGGACTGTTTTCCCTGTCCCTTACTTTTGAAATCTCCTCTTCCGTCTTCAAGGTTGTGAACTCCTGAGCATATTCCATTCCAGACATTTATTCACAGATTTTCTAACTCTTCTCCTCTAATTGTGCCTTAGTCTCCGTGATTGTAATGTCAAGGCATCCCTTTCTCTGTATCCTATTCAGCACATGTATTTTTACATGCAATTATAGAATCTTACCTGATACCACACGTACATTCTTGTGAGGTGACTGACTTGGCAGATACAAATTGTAAGAGATCACTCCTCCTAAAAGCTGTTGGAACTGAAAATTCAATCTATGAGTGAGCTTCCTTGTTTAAGAACATTATACATAAATCCATATTCAATAAAATAAATACATTTGGATCTGTAGATGACATATATTTCATGGTGAATTTCAATTGGAATATATTATGCTATTTTTAATGTCTGGGTGTTTGTGTATGTATATATATATATATATATATATATATATATATATATATATATATATACACTCTACAGATTTTTCAAAATATGAAATATATGTCTTGTTATACACTCCCTAAACTCATTCATATTCAAGTATGTGTATTTATAATCAAATTTTCACAAGAGTATTCTCAAAATTATTCATTCACCTGAAATACAAATTTGTTTCTTAGTACTGAAAACTATCTTCAGTGAAAGGTGCATACAAATCCTAATATTTCCACTGTAACTGAACCAGTTTAACATCAATACAAGTAGATTCCTATGGGACATGTTGTGCATTTTGACATTTATTTTATTCAACACTGGTACATTACTATTTCTTCAGTTTATGCTCATCATAGCAAATATATTTCATTCAAAAGTTTGCAAATTTATAGGCATTTTGTTCACTTTCAATCACAATATTCTACAGAACACATGTATTCCTCCATGTTTTTGATGGGTCTTTTCATGAGACTTCTTTCCAAACACATTATTTTCGATTTCCATGATCACTTTTGAAGCAAAACTCAAAGACACTTCGTGATAAACCATAACCCTAATATTACCATTAGATGTATTGCTGGTTGGAATGAATGATGGTATATCGATATAAGATTTCTTATATATTTTCAGATATGAATTCAATCTATTATTTAAAGTGGGACCAGTTATATTATTGATTCACAATGTGGTCTATTCATGCACTATCTCTATATTCATAGACACAGTGTACACCTCTTTGTACCACCAATACTAATTTATAGGACTTCAAAACATTGCTCCCAGAAATGCTGGAAGAAATACTAATGTCACGCGATCTACATATACATTTTATCACAGTAATATTCTGGACACAAAATGCAAAGGTTACACTTATGATTGTACCAAAGCCTAAAAGGAAAGTGAACAGGGATTACTAAAAACATCCATGTCCACATTGCCTAATGCTCTCAAATGTCAATCCTATTGGTGACTACATATTTGTTTCTTCCTAAGATTATATATTCAAACTCAACCCTGTTCAAAATGTCTAATCCTATCACTCACTTTGTACTTTCCCTGATTTTGTAATGTCTCTATTATTATCTGATTTCCTACATATTTTCCAAAGTTCATCATTGTGACTGAATCTTCATATGTGCTGACATTTACCTTCACCCTCTAACAGAAACCCTATTGCTAAAGAAGTTTTTTTTTCCAAATCCTATACTCACTCTCCTTCCAAAACCTACCAACTATCTTCCTAATCTTACCTACTATCCCTTTTTGACTGGATGTTCTCTTCCACATTCAATCATCCAATGTACAAGGTCCTATGCCATTGTATATTTATTTATCTGAGACATCTGTGCAGAAAGTAAGTCAACACTAAGTATACCAATTAAGGGCCCAATGCCCTTCAGGGTTTCAAATCTTAGATTTCTGTTTTCATACATATATTTCACCTACATATTCTTATAAATATCATAGGTTCCCAATAACATTATTCATCCAGCAGAATAGTTCCTAACACAGATTGAACATGTTATTAACCCTAACCATACACTCTTCCCTCAATCTAACTTTACAGAAGAGCAGGGACAGAGTTGGTCTTACAAGACAGAAATTAAGGGATCTTTCACCTGCTGAGAACCTCAAAGGTCATTAAAGATGATCCCTGGAGAAGATGTAGGAAGCTATTAAGGACCTCAGAGAGCAAAAGTCAACTTTCATTGCAAACAACCTGGTCAGGATGTAGGGTTGTGTCAGAATCAGCCTCTCTCTTCTTAATGTAAAGAAGATGCAGCAAACGAGGCCTGTGTGGAGAGCTGTTCCTGGGTGCCTATGGTTTTATACCATTCTAACTTGTGAAAATGTCAGAGTAAGTAGGTGCAGCCTCCATCTCATGGGACCCTTGGAAGCAACTGTTAGGACAAAGTGGTTGCCAAGGTATGGACCTCATTCAGTTCCTGAAGGAAGTGACCTCACCTCACTTCCTTGGTGATGGAATTCTCTGAACTTGGGATCCAGAAAGCCAGGCATCCAGAGCCAGTCCCAGTCACAGTCCCAGTGGTCAAAATTTTTCGGATTTACCAAAGACAGAGTCAGTCTTTCTTGGTACCTACTTATGTGAGGATGGCCAAATGCCAGGAAGGTCTGAAGAGGGGCCTTTCCTGAGAAAGCAGATAGTGGCTCACCACTGGCTCCTTACAGATTCACAAAGTTGGCCACAGAGACTAGATCTGAGACAGGACAGCCCATTATGAGGGAATTTCTTATGGCCCACCATCAAACGACACTCCGTATTGTCACAGAGGTACTTGGGGGTCTGTGTGGGTGTGGGTGAGGGTATTGGTTTGTGGTTTTGTCTCATGTTCTGAGAATAGGTAAGAAAGTCGGTTTGTTTGGTTTGGTGTGAACTGATTCTAGTAAGTCGTTTGACAAGGCTAGTCTTTCTATATCTGTGTATCCCACTGTGTCCATGGTTGTAGACAATAGAAAAGAGAATGCATAAATACATGTGTCCTTTCTAGTAGAAATCTTCCCAGCATTCATTCTGCCCAATTTATGAATGGTCTGCGACTTGCCTAATGGATGGGCAACACCTAATATCTTCTTAAGTTCCTGTTCTCTACCTGAATTATGGGCAACCTCCAGAATACGCTCATGGCATTGTGTCGAAGATATGAACCACCTCCACGCTCTGTGATACGGCCATGTACTAGAGAGCTGAAGGAAATGATGAGCATCTCAGAAAACTCAGATATCAGTGTGACCAGGAAAGTCTCAATGGAAAAACCCCGCTTTGGGCCTTTTGCTTACTTATCCTTCTGTTGCCCTGAATGTCAGGAAGGTCTTTGCCTCAGGCTATGCCTTTTTGAAGCCTAAAGAAAACAGTTTTCAAATGGAAATGTATAAACATTACCTGTGGCTCTTTCTTAATTGCTTTGGAAAGGGATGTGTCTGAATCAGCCTCTTGGCCCTGTGTGAGGCTGTGGCTTAGATTCTCAGCACCTGATGGATCTAAAGAAAAATCCCATGTGTGCATGCAAATCAAAAAGCCAAAAGAGCAGTCATTTTGGATGAAGTTTCTCGCCTTCCTCTGTAAGGTTTCTGACTTCCATCATTGAGAATATGGATCCTTTGGGTCAAATGAGTTCTTCAAAGCCCTGCAGACACTAGACCATAGGTTCTTGGGTTTTCTCATGACTCCAATTAACATAAAGAATCTAAACACCACAGTCAGTAGGCCTCAATATTTAGAATAAGAGCAATATTAACGGCAGGCCTCTTTGAACACTCCTGGTTCACAGGAAGGATGTCCCGGCCACACTGACTTTAGGCAAATGGATGCAAGGGAGCTTATTTTGGACACTGTCTTAGGCTGTGCCCCTCATGGAAACCTCCAGCCAGAGGTTATGATGAGTGTCTATATGGAAGAAAATGAGGGCCATGTTCGAGTGTCTTGATTTTAATTGCGGTCATTTGTGTGGCGCTTGGAATAGATGACTGGGTCCACCTGGGCTTGAACACTGGTGTGATTCTCCTTAGAGACTGAGTTCTGGAACTTACCTCAAAGAAGTATTGCCTTGTATTGTGTTGCGATTTTAGGAGGCCATGCATGAGAGTCGCCCTTGGAAACTGGGATCTATGCCCAGGTTGGCTTTCCACAGAGCACTGGGAATCTTGGGAAGGATATCACATGATTTTATTCTTAAAGACTTGGCAGCCATAGTTGCAAGTCAAAACACATATGGACCTCAAATTGTAGACCTCAATAGGTCTGGCTTCATGGGACCTTTTGGCCTGTCTTTGGGAAGCCTTGCGTGTGATAGTTCTCCAGAGCTTTCATTGAAATGAGCTTCCTCTCGATTTAATCATTCCTGAATGAATTGAAACCCACAGTGCCTCCAACTTCACCCTTGAAAAATGGCTAGATAAATACCTTTAAATTTTTGACATTCCCATGACCAGGTGGGCCTGGAGAACCTATGGATGTCCTATTGATGACCATCAGTGTACCAGACAGTGCCTTGATTGACTGGGTTTCATGAAAATGGTGTAGAACGGAGATGCCAGTAATTTGGAGCCTGCTGAGTAGTCGGCCTAGAGCAGTGGTGTGCTGGTGTGTGTTAAAACATCTGTGGTCGGGTCATCTGCATCTGCCCTTCGCTTCCAAATGGTTTGTGAATGACATGGTACAAGCCCCAGATCCTTGTATGTAAAGGCATCTTGTTATATGGAGAGGATTCAGGGCAATGTTTACAATCAGATTGCTATGGTCAAGAGGGCAAGCTATGTGGGATAGAAGCCTTGTTGGTGCATTCTCCTGCAGACCCTTACCCACCACACATGACAGAACTCCCTCCATCACTGTGTCCCAGTTGAACTTCTTGTATTTTGTGAAGCAAATATCAAACTCACAGTGCAGCTGCAAGAAACACCACAAAAATTGGAGGATGACCAATGGCTTCACATTCCACCCTGGGGGACACTTAGCCACCAGTGGCCACAGTTTCCCTACAAAGAGAGAATTCAGCACTGCTGCCTCATGTTCTTTGGAAAATAAGAAACAATGTCCTCTAGGTCACATAGATGCTGACCCAGCTTTGATCGTCTCACTATAAAGGAAGCTAAAGCTCCTAAAAACCACCTCAGATGAAGTTTCTCAAGAAATATTTAGGCCGGCAGAGCTCCATGTTTGTGGTGTTTTTACCCTGTCCCTGACTTTTGGAAACTCCTATACCACCTCCAAGGTTGTGAACTCCTGAGCATTTTCCATTCCAGATGTGTATTCACAGATTTTCTAACTCTTCTCCTCTAATTGTGTCTTACATGGGATGAAGGTAATGTCAAGGCATTGTTCTGAATACACATTGGATTCTTTTTGCAATTTTCCATTTGAAATACTGAATCCCTGACTGTCAGGCGTAGAAAGAATTCACCTTCAAAGAATAGCCTGACACTTACAAGAAACAGCCCCCATGGAGACATCCTGTCTGGGAGACATCCTGTAGCCAACTGTGTCTCTGAGACATCCTGTTGCCATCTGTATTCCTGAAACATCCTGAGTTTATCTCACCTTGTGAAGACATCCAGGAACTTTGGATAAGAGAGCTTTCCCATCTCCAGCATATAAATGCCCCTGTGTGAAAAATAAAAGTTTGCAGCTTGATCAGAACTCCTGTCTTGCTGTCATCTCTCGTGTCTCTTGTCCCTTCATTCCTCCGCATCTAGGTTCGCTGCCCCTGTTGATGTGTCTTTCCAGCCGTGACTACTGGCACCCACTGACTGGGGCTCGAGCCTTTGACTGATTGGGAACCCCGTCCTCCTGGAAGACTTCATCAAGTGGAGCTCGCGATTGCCTCAGCAGACACCACAAAGAGACAGATCCAGGAGGAGAGTGGGGATGACGCACGGTGAGTGACCCACCATGGGACAAGCAGTTTCGCCACATGATTTGTTTTTGTCAGGCCTCAAGGAGTCCTTCAAGACATGAGGGGTGCGTGTTAAGAAAAAGGACTTAAAATTTTTCTTCTAATACATAGGACAATTGTGTCCATGGTTTCACATTGAAGTGACCATTGATGGCAAAAGATGGCTTAGAGTAAGAGACTGTTTAAAAGATTATTATGAAACCTTTGGCCCAGAAAAAGTGCCAGTTCCCACCTTTTCTTACTGGAACTTAATTAATGAAATTCTTAAAAGTTCACCCTTTGACAATGGTACCTTACAACTTGTCAGGATTGGAGAAGAGACTATGCAAAACACCTCTCGTCTCCCCACGGCATGCCCATCAGTTAGTATAGACATTGACCCTTCTCAGTCTCCCCAGGACCCTGGGAACCTTCCTAGTCCCCCTCAAAATACCACCCTAATGAATAAGGCTCCATTGTTTACCAAACACCTTTATCGAGTTTTAAATCCCAGAGACACATTGACCCCTGGGACGGAGGCTACCTTGGAGAAGGAAGCAGCAAGCTACCATTCAGAAGATGCGCCACCTCTCAGGACCCTGCCACAGCCTATAGGACTTACACATCTACCTACCTCCTATATCCCTCCTGCCTTTTGTGATCCAGCCTTTCAGGAGCAAAATGCAACCCAGATATTTTTCCCCACTTCCCTTGCCTAGCCTGGCTCCCTTGTGAGAGTCTCTCCAACATAGACAGGAACAGATCAAACTTTTAAAAGAATTAAGATCCCTAGACTCTGAGCTCTGTTCATTAGCCTTAGGCACGGAGTCAATGCAAGCTGGCCCACGGCGGTCTAATACAAAGGCTAAGCCACTCCATCAGCCTGTTCTCGCCTTCCCAGTCATCCGCAGTCAGATAGATAAGCCTGCCCAGGCTGAGGTCAAAGACTTAGACGAGGATCAAGAGGAGGAAGTGGGGGAAATGGATCAAGGAGATCAGGACTCAGAGGATGAGGAGTTCACCCCTAGGCAGGAAGGAACCCAGAGTGTCTACAAAAAAATTAAGCCTGCGTTTTCTTGAAAAACATAAAAAGACTTGTGCTCACAATGGCCCCACTGTGCCCTACAAGTTGACTTTATTAGAAAGCCACAGCGCACAATGGCTTACTCCCAATGATTGGAAATTTTTAGACCGAGCTACCCTCAGTGCCGGAGATTTCCTGTTATGGAATGCAGATTTCGAGGAGCACTGTCAGGAAACTGCTCAAAAAAAATTAACTAAGGCCTCCTCTAAATCCTGAACTTATGTTAAGATAGTGGGCTATGCGCCATTTGACACTAAAACTAAATAGGCACGTTTCCCTGCTGGAATTTTGGCGCAGATTCAGATGGCTTGATTACATGCTTGGAGATGCCTCCCTCAAACTGGCTCGGCTACCACTTCTTTGGCAAAAATTTGACAAGGACCCAACGACCCTTATAGAAACCTTGTTCCCCGGCTTAACCTAGCTGCAGAATGCTTGCTTGGACCAAGCGAAAGCAAAAGAACTTTTGTAAAACATCTTGCCTTTGAAAACGCCAACCCGGCATGTCAGGATGTTCTTCGACCACATAAGGAAAAAGAGAAACTTTCGGACTTTATTAGACTCTGTGCAGGGGTGGGTGCAGCCCATGCCATGGGTCTCGCCCTACATGCCCCCTTTACCAAGGCCTTTCACAATCGTGGCTCATGTACTTGCTTTACTTGTAAACAACCTGGCCATTTTGCACGCAAGTGTCTGAAAGACAAACAAAGCCTAGGAATATCGTCTCCTCAAACTGGGGCTAAACCGCCCCCAGCTACCCTTTGTTCTAGATGTGGTAAATGTCATCACTGGGCCAGTAAGTGTAGATCTAAGACAAATGGCCTCAGACAGCCTATTTCTTCCTGCTTCTCAGGAAACCCCCTTCGGGGCCAGCCCCTGGCCACGACATCCCCCAGGACAAAACCAGGGGCAATAAGGTTTATTCCCTTCCAAACTCCAAACCTACCACAAAATTCTTCCCCACAATTGCCTCCCTCCAACTAGCCACCCCAGGCAGCGCAGGATTGGACCTCTGTGCCACCACCGATACAATATTAGACTCAATGCAAGGGCACCAGATAATACCCACTAGAATTATGGGTCCCCCTTCATCTCATACGAGTGCCCTTATTCTTGGAAGAGCCTCTGCTACCTTAAATGGTGTTCAGGTCTTCCCTGGCATTAATGATAATGATTTCACTGGAGAAATCAAAATACTAGCAACAGCTATTAATGGAGTTGCGGCCATCCCAGCAGGAACAAGACTTGCACAATTAATATTCCTTCCCTTGGATTCAGGAGGCACTTCCACCGCCCAAACATACAATGGGGGACAGCCTCCCTCGGCTCCTCTGATGTATATTGGGTTCAGCCCATTTCTCACAATAGACCCACCCTTACCTTACTTATTGAAAAAAAGGAATTCCAAGGAATTCTAGATACTGGAGCTGATGCCACAATTATTTCTCACAAATACTGGCCATCAGGTTGGCCCATCACCCCATCCTTGAATGACCTAAAAGGGTTAAGAGTCAAAAAATCCCCATGTCAGTTCTAGGGCTCTTAGCTTTACTGATAAAGAGGGTAATAAGGTGACTGTCACTCCTTTCATTGTTCCTGACCTCCCTGTTAACCTATGGGGCCGAGATATTTTGAGTCAAATGGAAGTCATTCTTGCCAGTCCCAATTCCATGGTGACTCATCAAATGCTTCGTATAAATTTTGTCCCTTGTACAGGCCTTGTGAGACTGAGACAAGGACTGGTGGGGACTATAAAACCCATAAAAAAACAAATACATATGGACTTGGGTATTCTGATTTTTAGTGTCGGTTCCTGACCCTCCTGTACCCCATGCAGATAAAATTATTTGGGAGACTCAGACTCTTGTGTGGGTGGATCAGTGGCCCCTTACCCCCCCCAAAAATTGGAGGCTGCCTCCATGTTAGTGCAGGAACTGCTGGCAGCCGGCCATGTAGAGCCCTCAACCTCACCATGGATTACTCCTATTTTTGTTATCAAGAAAAAATCAGACAAGCGGCATCTTTTACAATATTTGTGTGCCAGTAATAAAGTTATGTGCCTGATGGGAGCACTACTGCCTCGAATTCCCACACCAATGGCTATTCCCAAAACTATTGTAAAATGGTTATTGACTTAAAAGTTTGCTTTTTTACCATTCCTTTACATCCTGAGGATAGACCCTATTTTGCCTTTAGTCTCCCTTGCATTAATTTCCACGGCCCTATGCAGAGATTTCAATGGAAGGTTCTTCCCCAAGGTATGGCCAACAGCCCTAGTCTTTGCTAAATATAAGTTGTTCAAGCAGTAGACCCCGTGAGAGAGTGATGACCACAATTTTATGTTTTACATAATATGGATGAATTTTTAATTGCTGCACCTAATTACCATGACCTTAATAATTGTTACTTGGACCTTTAGAAAACCCTCACTACCTTGAGACTACGGATAGCTCCTGATAAGGTTTAAACACAGGACCCTTATACCTATTTGGGCCTTAAACTTCAAGATAATCAGATCCAAATTCATAAAATACAACTGCGTGTGAACCATCTTCACACCCTTAATGATTCTCAAAAATTACTGGGAGATATTCAATGGCTAAGAACATATTTAAAATTATCCACTTGTGTACTTTTGCCCCTTAATGATATTTTGAGAGGTGATTCCTACCCTTCCTCCCCTCAAAAGCTTACTCCCGAGGCATGACAGGCATTAAACCAAGTCACAGAGGCCATTTCCAAACAGTTTGTTACACAAATTTCTTATAACCTTCCTCTGGTTCTGGTTCTTTTACACACTCCTCATATACCCTCAGGAAAATTTTGGCAGTGATATCCATATTTTAAAAATAAAGGCTTCCCCTTGCTTTGGGTCCATTTATCCACCAAATCCTCCAAGTTTATTACCGTTTATCTTGCTCAGGTAGCTTCTATTATTATTAAAGGTCGTTTGCTTTCTCGACAACATTTTGGCAAAGACCCTGATAATATTTTAATTCCATATACTAATGACCAAACCCAATTTTTACTACAGAGAGGGGATGAATGGGGTATTGCCCAATCAGGCCATTTGGGAACAATTGATAACCACGTCCCCAATGACACCCTTTTACATTTTGTCCAGATACATCCATTTTTTTTCCCAAAATTACTCAAAAGGCTCCCAGTTCCAAGCCCTTACTGTCTTTACAGACGGTTCCAGTAATGGCTGTGCGGTCTTTGTTGTCAATAACCAGCCTACAACCTTTGATACTGTCTATCATTCAGCACAGTTTGTGAAATTGTTTGCCATAACACAAGTTTTTATAACATTTTGTGATAATCCTGTTAATATTCATACAGACAGTGCCTACATTGCTCATTCTGTGCCCCTGCTGGAGATTTCACCCGCCATTAAAGCTTCTTCCAATGCGGCCTGTCTGTTTCACCAGCTTCAGCAGCTAATTCAGGCCAGACAACACCCATTTTTCTTAGGACACATCAGGGCACACTCTGATCTTTCCGGCCCTCTAACACAGGTAATGCTCAAGCTGGTGCAGCAACTCCTACCATCTTTCCAATTTTTGGTGGCTCCATTCAATAGGCCACGGAGCTAAACAATCTTCACCAACTAAATTCCCAGAGCCTTCGATTACTTTGTAAAATTACCAGGCAACAGAAACGAGAAATAGTAAAAGAATGCCCTGCTTGCGCTCTCTCCCTCCCCATTCAACACTTGGGAGTTAACCCCCGAGGATTACTGCCAAATCAGGTTTGGCAAATGGATGTTACTCATTTTCCTGAATTTGGAAAAACCAAATATATACACGTTTCTATCGATACCTTCAGCAGCTTTATTTTTGCATCACCACATTCTGGAGAGGCTACCAAAGATGTCCTTTCTCATCTTGTTTCAGCCTTTTCCATAATCGGTAAACCAATACATATTAAAACAGATAATTGTCCTGCATATACCAGTGCCAAGTTTAAACAGTTTTGTGCTACCTTGCAATTTTGTCATCCTACTGGAATTCAATACAAACCTCAGGGCCAAGGCATTGTGGAATGTTCCACCTTACCTTAAAGACTTGGCTATTTCACCTTAAGGCTTCCGCCCTTGTATTTACCACTCACAGGCATTGCCTTAACCATGCATTATTTGCCCTTTCTTTTCTTACCCTAGACAGTGAAGGCCTTTCGGCTGCAGACACACACTGGCATCCCTTTTCCAATTCTGATCAGCCACCTGTTATGTGGTGAAATCCCCTTACAAATAAATGGAAATGCCCACATCCTGTCCTCATCTGGGAATGTGGCTCAGCTTGTGTTTTGGACCAAGAGCTAGCAGCCCCAAGATGGTTACCAGAATGCCTGGTTAAACAGGTTAATGACTTACCTCAAACCGGGGACGGAGGCCCTCTCCCTGAGTACAAATTTTCCCCTTTTTCGGATCCATCCAACAATCTGTGTGAGGATCCTGCTTAAGGCACTTCTGCTGAACAGGTTTGTGCACGGAGGCCTGGTCCCTCCACCTTCCAACATCATGGAGTACCTTCCCCCCCTCCCCCCGTGAAGGCAAGGGAGGATCTTGGACTCAGGCTCCCACTAGTTGGAACCAGACTACTGACTGCATGACTAAGGTGGCTTACCTCCGTGCCGAGGTTGACCATAAATTCAGAGGAGTTCATCAGCCTAAATGAGTATGTGTTAACAAGCCAAAGATTATTCCCCCTAGTACAAGTAAAGCTCTCCAAAATTGTTCTGCAACCCGTACGCATACCCAGGCGATGCATGTCTCTTGTTTTGTGTCGGCCTCAATTTGTGTTAACAAGCAGGGAGAATGATTTTTTGAAGCCTCCCTAACTAAAACTCATGAAGCAGGGTGGACCACTATTCATTATACCCCCGTTCTCTTTGACCAGGGAGGAGAAGGCAAATACACCAAGCTACAGTCAGCTGGGTGCCAAGGCACTGTCGGAAAAACTTCCTACTGGCCCATTAAGGACCCTACAGGGGTCTCTGATGGTAGAGGACCCACTGATGCAGTCAAGCATCCTCAGATAATCAAACTTTTGAAACCCCAAATCCCTGAGCTCACATATCATCCCTTAATGTAGCCAAAATCCCAGTTCCCAGGTTTAGATACCAATACATTAGATATTTTGCAAACTACCTTCTCCTTCCTTAATAATTCCAACCCCACCCTTGCTGGTAATTGCTGGCTCTGCATGACAACAGGGGCAAGCATGCCTATGGCAGTTCCTATTAATTCTACTATGGACAATGATAATACATGCCAACCCGGATTTCCCTTTAAAGTACAGCCTATAGGCACTTTTACATTATGTCTTTTAGGCGTGATGCAGAATAATACCTATGATATGGATTTTGGAATTGCTTCCTTTGGAAATTGCTCAACAGTACAAAATTATTCCTCACCCATCCCATCTCTTTGTCCCCCCAATGGCACAGTTGTTATGTGTGGAGGAAATGTGGCCTTCCCCAGGCTTCCAGCGAATTGGAACAGTGGCTGTGTTCTTGCCTTATTACTCCCTGATATAACAATTGTCCCAGGAGACGAAGCTCTAGCCTAGACACCTTAGTCAAAAGACAGAGGCGGGCGATACAGGCCTTATCACTTATTGCCAGCCTTGGAATAACAGCTGCTGTGGGCACAGGTACACTGGCTTAGGCACGGCAATACACCCTTACCATTGCCTGTCTCAACAACTTAAAATGATGTACAAACTCTATCAGAAACCATTAAAGATTTGTAGGACCAAATAGACTTCCTGGCAAAAGTGTTCCTTCAAAACAGACGAGGCTTAGATTTGCTAACTGCTAACCAGGGAGATATTTGATTGGCCTTAGGGGAACGATGCTGCTTTTATGCCAATAAATCAGTCATAGTATGCACTAAATTTAAGCAGCTTCAAGAAGATCTAGAAAAGAGATGAAGGGAACTATTTGAAAATCCCCTCTGGACAAAGCTTAATGGATTTCTACCCTACCTTCTTCCCCTATTAGGCCCTTTGTTGGGTTTACGTTTAATGGTGACCATAGGACCCTGCATTATAAACAGTGTGGTACAATTTATTAAAGAACACATTAATATTATGGCCTCTAAGCCCCTACAAATCCACTATCATCATCTGGAGATGGAAGACCACGCTGTCAACTTTTAAAAGGATGTTCTACCCTTCTCACAGGCTTATTTCTTAAGTTTACATCCCCACAAATCTCTCTTTCTTACATAAAACTATAAGTAACAGCTCTGACAAACCATCTTCTGCCCTTGCCATAAGGGTTCGTCTACATGGGCCCTTCGGCTTGGGGGAAGACGCACCCATGGAGTGAGGACGTTAGGCCATAATATTGGAGGGTGCAGAAAGGATTGCAAAAGGATGGATCCACGGATCCCCAAACACAAGACCTGTGAGTGACATGCTCTGGTGCATAGCGGTTGGCATGCTTCCCCTTCAAGGCCATCTCCTCCAAAAACATGCCAAGGCCACCACGAAATCTGCTAGTAAAGATGCTCGCTCGGATCAGGAGATATTCTAAGGCCTCCTAGAGAAACAGAGCCTCTAACCCCCCCCCCCCCTAAAAACATGGCCGGTAAGGTAGGTCAAATATTTTATATAAGAAAGGGGGAGATGTCAGGGGCTAAAAGGAAGTTCTCCTTCAAAGAATAGCCTGACACTTACAAGAAACAGCCCCCTGGGAGACATCCTGCCTCGGAGATATCCCACAACCATCTATCTCCCTGAGACATCCTGTCGCCATCTGTCTTCCTGAAATATCCTGAGGTTATCTAACCCTGTGAAGACATCCAGCAACTGCCGATAAGAGAGCTTTCCCATCAGCAGCATATAAACACCCTGTGAGAACAATAAAAGTTTGCAGCTTGATCAGAACTCCTGTCTGGGTGTCATCTGTCCTGTCTCTTGTCCCTTCATTCCTTCCCAACTATGTTCGATGCCCACGTTGATGTGTCCTGCCGGCCGGGACACCTGGCACTAACCCATACCCTACTAGACTATGACTACTAATCCTAATATGATGGAGAAAAATAACCCAAATAGAATAGAAATACAAGCAGTTCAGAGGAGGCGTGGTGTATAGTTGGAGTTGCCTTTTGCTTGATCTAGGGTAGGTGTTATAAATCTAGCTAATTTTTAAATGAAATAGTTCTCCATGTGTTTTTAAAGTTAAAAAATATGTGAATACCTGTCTCCCTTTCTCTGTAGCCTACTTGCCACATGTATTTTATATGCACATATAGAATCCTACGTGGTATCACACGTATATTCTTGTGAGGTGGCTGACTTAGCAGATTCAAATTGTGAGAAGAGATCACTTCTCCTAAACGCTGTTGGAACTGAAAATTCAACCTATGGGGGAGCCTCCTAGTAAAAAAAAACATTATACATAAATCCATGCTAAGTAAAATTAATATTTTTGCATCAGTGGATGATATATATTTCATGAAGAATTTCGATTGGCATATATATTGCTACTTTTCATTGTCTGTGTTTGTGTTTTGTGTGTGTGTGTGTATATATATATATATATATATATATATATATATACTCTCCAAATTTTTCAAAATATAAAATATATGTGTCCTATATACACTACCTAAATTCATTCATGTTCATGTATGTGGATTCATAATCAACTTTTCACAAGATTATTCTCAGAAATATACATCCACCTGAAATACATATTTGTTTCCTAGTACTGAAAAGTAACTTCAGTAAATGGTGCATACAATCCTAATATTTCTACAGTAACTGACCCAGTTTAACATCAATGCAAATAGATTCCTATGGGACATGATGTGTATTTTGAAGTTCATTTTATTTAACACTGGTACATTACTATTTCTTCAGTTTATGCGCACCATAGGATATATATTTCATCCACAGGTTCACAAATTAATAGGCATTTGTTTCACTTTCAATCATTTCCTGCTTCAGAACACATGTATTCCTCCAGGTTTCTTGACTGTTCTTCTCATGAGACTTCTTTCCAAACACATTGTTTTCAATTTCCATAAAAATTTGAAGCAAAACTCCCACACTCTTCATGATAAACCATAACCCTAATATTACCATTAGATGTATAACTTTTTGGAATGAATGATTGTATATCAATATAAGATTTCCTGTATATTTTCAGATAACAATTCAATCCATTATTTAAAGTTGGTACCAGTTATATAATTTATGTTGAGTGTCTATATGGAAGAAGCTGAAGGCCATTTGAGAGTGTTTTGGTTTTAATTGTGGTCATTTGTTTGTGGTTGGAAGAGATGACTGGGTCCACCTGGGCTTGAACACTGGTGTGATTCCCCATAAGACTGAGTTCTGGAACTGAACTAAGAGAAGTATTGCCATGAAGTCGTGTTGGGATTTTAGGAGGCCACGCATGAGAATCGCCCTTGGAAACTGAGTTCTAGGCCCAGGATGGCTTTCCACATCGCCATGGAAATCTCATCCAGGATATTACATGATTTTATTTTTAAAGAGTTGACAGCCATAATTAAGAGACAAAACACACATGGATCTCACATTGTAGACCTCAATGGGCCTGGCTTCATGTGACCTTTTGCCCCCTCTTTGGGAAGCCTTGCCTGTGAGAGTTCTCCAGAGGTTTCATTCAAATGAGCTTCCTCAAAATTTTATGGTTCCTGGATGAATGGGAAACACACAGTGGCTCCAAATTCATCCTTAAAAAATGGCGAGAAAAATACCATGAAATTTTGGACATTCCCTTGACCAGATGGCACTGGAAAACATTTCCATGTCCTATTGCTGATCAGGAGTATACCAGACAGTGCCTTGATTGACTGGGTTTCATGAAAATGCTGTAGAACAGAGATGCCAGTAAGTTGGAGCCTTCTGAGTAGTGAGCCTAGAGTAGTGGTTAGCAAGTGTGTGATAATACATCTGTGCTGTGGCCATGTAGATCTGCCATTGGCTTCCAAATGTCCTGTGACTGACATGGTGCAGCCAGCAGACAATTATATGAAAAGGCATCTTGGTATATGGAGACGTTTCTGGGGAACGTTCAGAGTCAGGTTGCTATGGAAAAGAGTGCAAGCTATGTGGGGTAGAAGCCTAGTTGGTGTGTTCTCCAGCAGACACTGACCAACCACATGTGACAGAATGCCGTGCAGCACTGCGACCAATTTGGACTCCTTGTATTTTGTGAAGCAAATACCAAACTCCCATTGTAGCAGCAAGAAAGACCATTAAAAGTGGAGTATGACCAAAGGGCTTCACAGTCCACACAGGGAGACGCTTAGCCCCAATGGCCATTGTTTACCTACAAAAAGAGAATTCATCACTGCTGCACCATTTTCATTGGAAAATAAGAACACATGTCCTTCAGGTCACATAGATGCATATCTAGCTTTGATGGTCTCAAAACAAAGGAAGCTAAAGCTCCTGACAACAACATATATTTCAAGTGCCCAGCCTCAGAGGCAGTTTCTCAAAATGTCTTTAGGCCAGGAAACCTCTATATTCATAGACACAGGGTACAACTCTTTGTACCCCCAATACTAATTTATACGTCTTCAAAATATTGCTCCCAGAAATGGTACAAGAAATACTCATGTCACCTGATCTACATATACATTGTATCACAGTAATATTCTGAAAACAAAATGCAAAGGTCACACTTATGATTGTACCAAAACCTAAATGGAAAGTGAACCTGCATTACTAAAATCATCCATGTCCACTTGCCTAATGCTCTCAAATGTCAATCCTATTGACGACTACATATTTCTTTTTTCCTTAGATTATATAATTAAAGTCAAACATGTTGAATGTGTAATCCTATCACTAACTTTATGCTTTGCCTGATTTCATAATGTCTCTATTGATATCTGCTTTCCTACATGTTTTCTCCAGTTCATCATTGTGACTGACTCTTCACATGTGCTGACATTTACATTCACTCTCTATATGAAACCCTATTGCTAAAGGACTTTTTTTTCCAAATCCTATATTCACTCTTCTTCCTAAACCTACCAACTATATTCCTAATCTTACTGACTATCCCGTTTTGAATGGATGTTTTTTTCTACATTCAGTCATCCAAGTAAATGTCAGGTGAGCGTCGGAGGAAGAAACCACCCAGAATCTACCTCATGCAACAGCAAAGGGTTTATTGGGGGTCCAGCGTGCTGGTGCTCATAGCTCACTTGAATAGAGCAGAGAGCCCTGAGAACAGCTTAAGCAGAGCTTATATACTTTCCTTGGAGAGGGCAGGGAGGGATTTTTATTAATGGATCAAGGCGAGTGGGCAGTTTGCGTGTAACCGGGTGAGTGAGTGCATTCTGTAGTTTGGCAGTTGGGGACAGCACATTCTGGGAACAAGATTAGCAAACATTTCTCAAGATTTCAACAGTGTTTTGTTAAGCGTACAGAAAAACAGAAAGTGACAAGTGCCTATTTGATTAACCTTTCATTCCCCACTTTTTCTTCTGGCTACTTTTAGTCATAAAAGTGATCATTGCGGGGTGTCACATTTTATGTCTGCTAGTGGGGTATTAACATAAGTTTAACTTGTCCAATTTGAGATTGGAGAAAAGAAATTACATGGTTGAACAAACAGAGTTTATAGTTAGCAATAATATGAGGATTATTATTGGACCAGCCAGGGTTGATAAATACGTAGTTAAACAGGGGGACTGTGTGAACCAAGACTCAAACCACCCTTTTTTGGCCTCTCTCTCTCATTGACACTCTTCAAGTTGTCCTTTTAATTTACTCATAGATTTTTTTACAACTCCATAATGGTCAGCATAAACACAACATTCTTCCATCAATGCAGAACAAAGGCCCCCTTCTCTCATGAAGAGGAGGTTCAACCCTTGACTGTTCTGTAAAACAACTTCAGAGAGAGAGGTTAAAGATTTCTGCAAAGCTGTGATGGAGGTTTCTAATATCTTTAAGTTTTGGTCTATTGCTGCTTCTAATTGTGTCATTTGTTGTGTCCCATGGACCAAGGCAGTGGTTCTTGTGCCCACCTCTGCTGCAACTCCTATTTCTAATAGGATGGCTAAAGTGAGGGATATATGTGCCCAGTGGAACCAGGTTTTATTTCCCCCTATTTGAATTTCAAATGAACATGCATCAGGATAAAGCACTCTGGGAAACATCTGCACCATTACACAATTAATCATATCTGTTGACAACTTCATGAAAACATAAAAAATGTTTAAGTATATAGAATTATACTGCTGTAGGGACAGACAAGGCAAGGCGCCTAAGATAGTACCGAAGACAGGGAAACAGTCCTATTCGTTTGCAACCAGATTCAGAGGGCATTACTTCTGTTGTAATCAATAAATCCCCTGAAACCCAAGTTTAGGTAGTTTCAGAATTTTGTACCCAACATGTAAAGGAAGGGGCGCAGAAGTTCACAGTCTGCAGAAGTTCACAAAAAGCAGTTTATTTTTCTGTTTTTTTCCTCTGTTCTTGGCAAGTTAACTTTTCAAGGACACCTGGGTTAGGGAGAGCTCTTTCTTCCCTTTAATTTTCACCCTGCCAGCTGTTACCATGGAACCCAGTTTGTAACTTCTGTATCTTAGAAATGTAGCCATCTCTGTGAATCCCTACCTCATGGCCAGAGGCCTTGTACACATATTTTGTGAAAAACTAGTAAGGGGGTGTCTACCTTAGGAGTGCAGATTTTTTAGCCAGTGGCCAAGTAGAACAGGGCAACACGTAAAGAGGAATTTTATCTACTCTGAAGTCTTTTATAGGGACTCTTTTGCTGAAAGTCCTAAAGTCAGCCATGATGAAGACTTCTGAAGAAGGTCAGATAAGACTTTTCGGTGGGCCTGGTACAGAGGGGGCAGATGGGGTAGGTGGGGCTGAGAGCAGTTCTGAAGATCTGAGAATGAGGAAGGAAAGATGTAAAGGAATAATGGGAAAGGGGTTTGGGATTTTCCTAGCAAAAAAACTTGAGCAGTAGAACAGGTAGAGCAGAGGAGAAGACTGGAGTTAGTATCACTAAAAGGCTGTAAGGGACTTTAAATTCTGAGTAACCTTTTTTCAGTGATGACAAAGAAACTTTTAAGTCCATTTTCATTACATCTTGGATAGGGGTCTGAGGGCTCTCCTCAGCTGGTTTGAGATTTGGGTTAGCTGGTAAGAGGACCTGGTGGGATCTGGTGCGGACACTGATAGGAGAAGAGAGGAGGGAGTTGGTGGAGGGGTACTTCATTACCTGCTACCTCAGCAATTGGGCAATGGTCTGAGAAGTGGCAGAGGTTTGGATTTTTGATCTAGTAATTGGAGGGGAGAAATCATGTTGCTGAGGTGATAGTGACAGCAGAGAGACTGGAGCAGAAGGCTAAGGGTGAGGATCTATTGGAGAAACATAGGTCAGGATGTGAGCGAAGGAGGGAAAAGGCCTCCACATAGGGGAATCTTTTTTCACCCTTTTGAGCATTTGCAGAAGTTAAAAATGTCACGCAGTATTTGAGGACCTAGAGACCCCACTGTGGGCCATCGGTTTTGGTTATCTAATTGGTAATATGGCCAATGCTGTGTACAGAATTTTTTTATTGGTTATTCAAAACATTACAAAGATTGCAGAATCACATTGGTTACACATCCACATTTTTACATAATTCCATAATAGTAACTGTTGTATTCTGCTACCTTTCCTATTCTCTACTATCCCCCCTCCCCTCCCCTTCCATCTTCTCTCTCTACCCCATCTACTGTAATTCATTTCTCTCCTTATTTTTTCCCATTCCCCTCACAACCTCTCATATGTAATTTTGTATAACAATGAGGGTCTCCTTCCATTTCCATCCAATTTCTCTTTTCTTTCCCTTTTCTCTACAGAATTTGATGAGAAGCTTGAGATCCATCAGGCAGTCCCTGTATGCTCACATCCATGACTTAGAGAAGAAGTCGGCTTTCCCCCCACACAGCCGTGATTTCATGTGGCTTTGATAGTCCACCAGGCAATCATAGTAATCTAGGCTAGCCAACCTGCATCTGGCTCACTTGTCCCTACATCCATTAGGTTTGTTTCCATTGTCTATGGTTTGGAAGGGATTTAATGAAATTTTAGTGGCATCCTCTTCATCAGGGATATCCCAATAGGAAAGACGTATAGCCAGCTAATAAATGTCTGGGTAGAGAGATGGTCACTAGTTACCTAATTGGGCTGTATACGAGATAGACCATAATTCTTTTCCAGTAGGATTTGTGATCAGCCATCGCTGCTGAACGGGCTGATGAGGGTTAGGAATACTGGTGGTCAAGGGGAGAGTCTATAGCTTTATCCACATGGTGAATACACAATTTGAAAGGGTTACCAGTCTTTTCCAGTTTCCAGCCAGAGTCTCAACAGGCCGCAGGCTTGAGATGAGAGGTATGGATCCAGGAAATGATTCTGTCTACCTTTACCGCTGTAGGTGTTATAAGTAGCACCTGGTATGGTCCTTTCAAGCGGGGTTCCAGGGATGACACCTGATGTCGTCTTACATAGAAGAAGTATCTTAATTGATGTTGATTTGGAGTCCTCTCGTCCCCAGGTTGTTAGGCAGTGGCCATCTGTTTTCACAGGTATCCTGAGTTCTTTCAAGAGCTTTAAGTCTGTAAAGCAAATGGGTGTGAAAGAAATCGTTAGGTCTTAGAGTTGGGGTTAGGTCCCTTACTGGAGGAGGGGCACCATAGAAAATTTCATAGGGGGTGAGGTTACACAAAGAAACAGAGGGAGTATTTCTTGCATGAAACAGTTCATAAGGCAGGAGCATAGTCCAATATTTTATGCCGGTCTCTAAGCTTAATTTCGTTATGGTCTCTTTAATGTTTCTATTCATTCATTCTGCCTGTCCTGAACTCGGGGGTCTATAAGCACAATGTAACTTTCAATAAATCCCCAAGGTCCTGGCTAACTCCTGACTTATGTGGGTTATGAATGCCGGTCCATTATCACACCCTATTACTTTAGGCAGGCCGTATCTTGGAAAAATATCTCCCAGGATCTTCTTCACCACAATTTGCACTGTTTCTTTTTTTTTCTTTTTTTCCTTTTCTTTTTTTTTTTGGTGGGAAAGGCTTCAATCCATCCTGAAAATATATCTACAAAGACTAGGAGATATTTAAGTCCATAACTTGCTGGCTTTATTTCAGTAAAGTACACTTCCCAGAATTGTCCTTGTCTGGTTCCTCATAGGTGCTTTCCTGTAGGAAGCTTGGAAGGATAAGAATTAACCATTTGATGGACCTGACAGGCTTTTGTTAACCATTCAGTTATTTCCTTTAACTGTGAGTCGGTTAGTGGAAAACTCTGTTCTTGATCCTTCATAAATGAATGTAGTTTCTTTAAACTAAGGTGAGTGATTTGATGTACATTATCTACTGACATAGTTAGAGCTGTGAATATAGGATTTTTTACTGAAGGACTTAGAAATTCCACTTGGGGGCCTTCAGGGTTAAAAGTTATTTTGGCCCGGAGCTTGGTGAGCAGAACTCTGCCTATCAATGGGACCGGGCATTCTGGGATTACTTGGAAGGAGTGATGGATTTTTCCTTTCCCCTGGTCCCAGGTCCTCTTAGTTGTCCAAGCCCGATATTTATTGCAATTAGCCCCTTGAATTAGAGACCTTTTATTTGATAGAGGGCAAAATGGAGCCTTAATGGCTGAGTATATTGCCCCTGTATCCACTTCAATGTTTACTGGGGTGCCCTCCACTTCAAAAGTTAACCTGAGCTCGGGGAGGGGATCTGATCCCCAACTTTCTTAGTCATCCTCCAGAGTCAGGATGGCTGGCTGGCGTGGCTGTCTCTTTCTAGGGCTCTCTTTGGCCCAGTGTCCTTTTTCTTTACAATAGGCACATTGATCTGAGGCCAGGGGTGGCCTCTAGTTTGGGCCCAGTATCCCTTCCTGTCTCCATGTTTCTTATTTCTGGCCTATTTGTTGTTGTGACCAGGACCTGAGTCAATTCCTTAGTCTGTCTTTTGTTTCTTTTATCCACCCTTTGCTTCCTTATCCTCCTCAGTTTCTCTCGTATAGTATACGTTTTTGGCTTCTCTGACTAAATCTCTCAAAGTCATATCTTGTAATCCATCTAAGTGTTGTAACTTTCTTTAAATATCCATGGCAGCTTGCCCAATAAAGGCCATCATGACAGATGCCTTTTGAGCCTCTGCCTGAGTATCAAAAGGAGTATATCTCCTATATGCCTCCATAATTCTCTCTAGAAACATAGAGGGAGATACATCAGTCCCTTGAATAAACTCTATTACCTTGGCCAAATTAGTTGGTCGCCTAGCAGCCACTAAGATACCCGCTATTAGAGCCCGGAGATAAGTGGACAGATGCTCCCTACCTTCAAAGGTGTTGGGGTCCCAGTTTTGTCGATTCTAGGGAAAGGCGGGTTGAATATGTTGGGGTGGTGTCAGTCACCCATCTGGTCCGAGGATATTATTTTCTAGCTTCCAGGAGGATTCTCTTTTGTTCCTCTGTCATGAAGAGAGTCCCTAGGTGTTGTTGGCAGTCATTCCAAGTAGGCTGGTGTGAAAACATCTATGAATCAACCACACCTGAGACACGAGTGGGGTCCTCTTAAAAGGGGGGATTGTTATTTTTCCAGTTATATAGGTCTGAAGAGGAGAAAGGCCAATACTGGTAGGCTTGCAATTTTTCCCCATGGCCATCATCAATCATTGGCACATAGGGACGGAGGGGGAGCATCACGGGAGTTCCAGGGTTTTCAATCTTTCATTGATGGTGAGTTCCTTTAACCGGGCCAGGTTCCTCCAGGGGAGGAGGGGCTGTGTGTGCCGAGGGGGAGTTTTCTGGAGGGTGCTGGGCTGGCTTAGCTTCCTCCAATGGCGGAGAGGCTGAGTCAGCAGCAGGGGAATCACTTAGAGGGTGTTGGGGGTTGGGAGACCAGGGCAAGGGATAAGGAGAGGGATGAGAGTCCAGTAGAGTTAAATCTTGTGACTTAGGCAGAAAAGAGGGTGGAGGAGGAGGAGGAGCAGAGGGTTTGAGAGATCGTGGGGGAAGGATTAGGAGCGGGGGCAGGGGCAAAGAAAGGCTTCACCCATGGAGGAGATTTGCAGAGGTAATGCCGGGTTAAGATATATGGCTTTTGATCTGGATGGCTATGTGGCACTTCCTGAAAGACAATATCTCTGACTTTTTAAATTAGTGAGAAGTAGAAAAATCCTTCTAAGGGCCATTCGAATCCAAAGGTGGGCCACTCTGAGGCACAGAGAGTCTGCCAGGTCCAGCGGTTTACTGAAAAAGAAAGATTCTGAGCCCTTAAGCCGAATTTGGTCCAGTGATTAAGGGTCAGGGACAGAGGCATTGAAGTGCTCTTTTCCATTATGAAAAATGCACAAACAGTAAAAGCAACAACACATGACACAGACAAGACAAGACAATAAAGACAGGAAATGGACGTCCAACACTGAGACGAGGACTGAGTAGCCGGCAATACCTGATGGGCTGGCAATACCGAATCTGAAACAAAATATCACTGAGTTGAGGAGACTATTGTTCCTTGATTTTCAGAGTCCTCTGGGGTGTCCCTCAGGGTGGTGGCCTGTGGCTCTGTGACACATCTGTCAGCCACCGTGAGAGAGAGCTCACACTCTTCATTGACAGCCAATTTGCCAAGCTCTAACCTGAAACCTGACACCAGAAAGAGGCGCCTTACAAATCCCTTGAGGAGCCAGTTGGGGTCTCTTGTCCGCTGTTGCCAGAACTCGGTGGAACCTCCATATGTAAAGGTCGGATGAGTGTCAGGCGAAGAGACCTCTAAGAAACTGTCTCATGCAAAAGCAAAGGGTTTATTGGTGGTCCAGCATGCTGGGGCTCAGAGCTCACTTCAATAGAGCAGAGAGTCCTGAGAACAGCTTAAACAGGGCTTATATACTTTCCTTGGGGAGGGCAGGGAGGGAAGTTAAGTATACAGAAAAACATGAAGAGACAACTACCTATTTTACTAACTTTTCACTAACGACTATACTTTGCCAGATTTCCTAATGTATCTATTGATATCTATTTTCCTACATATTTTTCCCAGTTCATCATTGTGGCTGACTCTTCACATGTGCTGACATTTACATTTACTCTATACCCGAAAAGCTATAGCTAAAGAACTTTTGGTGCAAATTCTATACTCACTCTCCTTTCTAAACTACCGACTATCTTCTTAATCTTACCGACTATCACTTTTTGACTGGAAGTTATCTTTGACAATCAATCATCCAAGGCACAAGGTCCAATGCAATTGTATATTGATGTACCTGAGACATCTGTGCAGAAAATATATCAAAGCTAAGTATCACAATCAAGGTCCTAATACACTTCTGGGTTTTATATCTTACATAGATTTCTGTTTTCATACTTATATTTTACCTATATATTCTTGTAATTATCGCAGGTCATCAATACCATTATTCATCCAGCTGAATGATTCCTAACCCAAATCAAACCTGTTATTAACCCTAACCATACACTGTTGCCTCAATCTAACTTTACAGAAGAGCAGGGACAGAGATGGTCTTACAATGCAAAAATGTAGGATTCCTTCCAACTACTGAGAAACTCAAAGGTCCATGCAAAAATGATCCCTGCAGAAGTTGTAGGCAGCTATGTAGGAACTGAGAGAGCAAAAGTCATCTTTCATTGTAAAAAACTTGGTCAGGATGAAGGAATGTGTCTCAATTAGCCTCTGTCTTCTTAATTTAGAGAAGAAGGACCCAACCAGGCCTGTGTTGAGAGCTGTTCCTGGGTGCCTATGGTTGATATACCATTCTAAGTTGTGAAAGTGTCACAGGAAGTAGGGGCAGCCTCCATTTCATGGGACTCTTTGAAGCAACTGTTAGGACAACGTGGTTGCCAAGGCAGTAACCTTATTTACTTTCTGAAGGAAGTGACCTCACCTCACAACCTTGGTGACAGAACTCTCTGAACTTGGGATCCAGGAAGCCAGTCACCAAAATCCAGTCCCAGTCCCACTCCCAGGGGTCTGACTTGCTTGGATTTACCAAGGACAGATTTAGTCTTTCTTGGTACCTACTGATGTGAGGATGGCCAAATGCCAGAAAGCTCTGAAAAGTCACCTTTACTGAGAAAGCAGGTATTGGATCACCGCTGGCTCCTCAGTAGTTCAAAATGTTGACCAAAGAGACCAGATCTGAGACAGGACAGGCCATTTTGGGGGAAGAAAATATGGTCCACAATTAGAGAAACTCTGGATAGTCACAGACCTACTTCAGGGAAGGAGGTGCCTTTGTGGGTGTGGGTGTGAGTTTGTGGATTTGTCTCATGTTCTCAGAATAGGTAGGAAAGTCGGTATGTTTGGTTTGGTGTAGACTGAATCGAGTAAGTCGTTTGACAAGGCGAGTGTTTCTATGTCTGTGTATCCCACGGTGTCCATGGTTGTAGACATTAGAAAAGAGAATGCATCAATTGATATGTCCTGTCTAGTTGAAAGCTTCCCAGCATTCATCCTGCCCAATTTATGAATGGATTTCAGCTTGCCTTATCGATGGGCAACACTTGCTATCTTTCAAAGTTTCTGCTTTCTTCCTGAATTCTGGCCACTCTCCAGAATAGGCTCATGGTTTTGTGTCCAATATATGTACCACTTCCAAGCCCTGTGACATCGCCATGTACTGGATAGCTGAAGGGAATGGCGAGCATCTCAGAAAACTCAGGTATCAGTGTGATCAGGAGAGTCTCAGTAGAGAAACCCTGCTTTGGGCCTTTTAATTACCAATTGTTCTGCTGCCCTGAATGTCTGAAAGGTCTTTGCCTCAGGCCACCCCTTTTTGAAGCCTGAAAAAAAACTGTTTTCACATGGAAATAAATGGGCATCACCTGAGGCTTTTTGCTTAATTCCTTGGGAAAGGATGTGTCTGAATCAGCCTTTTGGCCCTGTGTGAGGCTTAGGCTTAGATTCTCAGCACCTGATGGATCTAAAGAAGGATCCCATGTGTGCATACAAAACCAAAATAGCCAAAAGAGCAGTCATTCTGGATGAAGTCTCTCCCCTTCCTTTGTGAGGTTCTAGACCTACATCAAGTTAGAATAGGAATGCTTTGGGTCAAATAATTTCTTCAAAGCCCTGCAGAGGCTAGCCCGTAGGAGCTTGGGTTTCCTCATGTCTCCAATTCAGACAAAGAATCTAAACCCCACAGTCAGTAGTCCTCAAATTGGAGAAGCAGAGAAGTATTAACAGCAGGCCTATGTGATCACACCAGGTTCACAGGAAGGGTGTCCAAGCCACCCTGTTTTTAGGCACATTAGGGGCAAGGGAGATTATTTTGGAGACTGTCTTGGTCTGCACCCCTCGTAGAAACATTCAACCAGAGGTTATGAAGAGTGTTTATATGAAAGATCATGAGGGCCATGTGGGAGTGTGTTGGTTTTAATTGTGGTCATTTGTGTGGTGGTTGGAAGAGATGACTGGGTCCACCTTGACATGAACTCTGGTGTGATTACCCTAAGAGACTGAGTTCTGGAACTGACCTCAGAGATGTATTGCCATGAATTGTGTTGGGATGTTATGAGTTCACGCATGAGAGTCGTCCTTGGAAACTGAGATGTATGCCCAGGTTGTATTTCCACAAAGCACTGGGAATCACAGCCAAGATATCACATGATTTTATTCTGAAAGACTTGGCAGCCATAGTTGAGAGTCAAAACACACATGGACCTCACATTGTAGACCTCAATGGGCCTGGATTCACGTGACCATTTAGCCAATCTTTGGGAAGCCTTGCCTGTGAGAATTCTCCATAGCTTTCATTGACATGAGCTTCCTCAAAATTTAATGGTTCTGGATTGATTTGAAACGTACAGTGCCTCCAACTTCATCTTTCAAAAATGGCTAGATAAATACCAAGAAATTTTTGAAATTCCCATGACCAGGTGGCACTGGAGAACCTTTGGATGTCCTGTTGCTGATCATGAGTATACCAGACAGTGCCTTGATTGACTGAGTTTCATGAAAATGGTGTAGAACAGAGATGCCAATAAATTGGAGCCTGCTGAGTACTTGGCCTAGAGCAGTAGTGGGCAGGTGTGTGATAAAACATTTGTGGTGGGGCCATGTGGATCTGCCATTAGCTTCCAAATGTCTTGTGACTGACATGGTTCAGCAAGCAGTCCCTTCTATGTAAAGGCATCTTGTAATATTGAGAAGTTTCAGGGAAAGTTTCAGAATCAAGTTGCTATGGTCAATGGGAAAAGCTATGTGGGATAGAAGCATGGTTGGTGCATTGTCCTGCAGAAACTGACCCACCACACGTGACAGAACTCCCTCTAGCACTGTGTCCCAGTTGACCTCTTTGTATTTTGTGAAGCAAATACCAAACTCCCAGTGAAGCCGCAAGAAACACCATGAAAACTTTAGGATCACAAAATGGCTTCACAGTCCACACGGGGAGACACTTAGACCCCAGGGGCCACAGTTTAGCTACAAATAGCAAATTCAGCACTGCTGCTCATGTTCAGTGGAAAATAAGAAACCATGTCCTCCAGATCACCTAGATGCAGACCCACCTTTATTGGTCTCACTAGAAACGAAGCTAAAGCACTTGACAACAACATATGTTTCAAGTGCCCAACCTCAGAGGCAGTTCCACAACAAGTCTTTAGGCCAGAAGAGCTCCAGTTTGTGGAGTGTTTACCCTGTCCCTTACTTTTGGAAACTCCTTAGCATATTCTATTCCAAATATGTATTCACAGATTTTCTAACTCTTCTCCTCTAATTTTGTCTTACTTGGGGACTAGGTAATGTCAAGCCATTGTTCTGGATGACAGTGGGATCAATTTTTTGTAGCACATATTTGTATACACATTGGATTCATTTTATAATTTTCCAGTCAAAATAGTGAATCCCTCACACTAACCCCTACGCTACTAAACTCTGACTAGAATAATAACCCAAACAGAATTGAAATACAAGCAGTTCAGAGGAGGCATCTTGTATAGTTGGACTTGCCTTTTGCATTATATAGGGTAGGAGTTATGAATCTAGTCAATTATTTGGTTGAAAGAATTATCCATGTTTTTTTAAAGTTAACAAATATGTGAATTCCTGTCTCCCTTTCTCTGTAGCCTATTTAGCACATGTAGTTTTATATGCACATATAGATTCATACCTGGTATCACACGTATATTTTTGGTGAGGTGGCTGACTTGGCATATAGAAATTGTGAGAAGATATCACTCCTTCTAAAAGCTGTTGGAACTGAGAATTCAACCTATGGGTGATCCTCCTATTTAAATAGCATTATACATAAATCCATGTTCAGTAAAATAAATATTTTTGAATCTGTGGATGATATGTATTTCATGATGAATTTCGATTGGCATATATAATGCTACTTTTTAATGTCTCTCTGTGTGTGTCTGTATATATATATATATATATATATATATATATATATATATATATATATGTATATATATATCCTCCAGATTTTTCAAAATATGAAATATATGTGTCTTATTATGCACTCCCAAATTTCATTCATATTCATGTATGTGGATTTATAATCTACTTTTCAAAAGATTATTCTCAGAAATATTTATCCACCTGAAATAACATTTTGGTTTACTAGTACTGAAAACTATCTTCAGTAAATGGTGCATAGAAATCCTAATATTTTGACATTGCAAGATGGCCATGAATAGAGTGCATCACACCCTTTGTACTGCGCAACTTCACATGTGAATAAGGAGTTAGAATGACGAAAAAGTATCTTGTTAGGATCTTACAGAAAAATGGGTGTGCCTGGAACCTAGAAGAATGATTTCCACCACCGAGGTCCTGTAATTGAGTCTCAAACAAGAGCCAACTATGCGACCGAAGATCTGGGGTGGCTGATCCGTGTGGCCCATGCCGTGGCTACAGACGGCGGGCCTCCACCGTGAAGCGACCAGCATGCAGGGAGAAACGTTGCTGCGGATTCTGTGGAATCCGGCTGGCTCACCCACCACTGAGCCCGGGGCTGAGTTCGGGATTTCAGATGGGGAAGAAAGTGTTACAGTTCTATCCCCCACAACCGAAACTCCACCGAGGAAACCAACGGCCACCATCTTGGAGAGCTGAAGTATCCACCACCACTCTCCGACAGATTGCAACAACAAAACAGGTGTGTGTTACTCAGCTTATCTCCCATACAGCAGGTAATTCACAAAAATTCTCTCTTAGGCTTTCCGGGGGAGGGATTACGAGAGAAAGCCTTCATAAAGACGGGGGGAAAACTAGTGGCACCTGACCTTCAACTTCCCCTCCCATCACCGGTGAAAACAAAACTTTTCTAGCCAGTGCAATGGGTGGGGCAAGCGGAAAAAATCAAAACAATAGAGTGCCAGTGTTCCCAATAGACACCCTCCACACCCAAGGAATGGCAGGCAAAGAGTACAGTTTGAGCTGCCAAGAGGCATCACTCAGGGGAAATCTGGTGTAGCAGGGGAAATCAGGACTCGCAGAGGAAACCAGGGGACCAGAGGACAGACACGCGTGACTAGGAAGCTGGAGAACGCCTGCCCACCAGCAACCAATCACCCGCTGGCTGCCTGCGCAATTGGGCAGCTAGAGATCACCCGCCCGCCGGTGACAGCCCATTCGCTGATTGCACGACTGGATGGCTGGAGACCGCCCGCCCGCCAGCGACCGGGAGGTGAAACCAACCAGAGACAGTCCAGTCCCACCCCCCCATTCAAACACCCCGGAAAGGAGCCTGGGGCCCGCCATAGCAGACAGGTGACATCACTGGAGCTCAGCTGTCGGAATTCCTTCCAAGTGGAATCCACTTTTGCAGGCATAGTCTACAAACACAAAAGAGAGACAACAGAGATATATAAAACCAAAACAAATCTATTGAAGAAAGCAGAAACACAGCAATCAAATTGAGCTGAAAAGTAACGTGAACATCATGAAAAAACAAGGGAAAAAAAGGTGTGCAAAAAATGCAGGACAACTAAATTCTAAAGGAGGACCGTGAAGCATCAGAAATAGGGATAGGGAAAAAACTCAAGGCATACCTAACTCAGATAGAAAGGAATATTAGAGAAGACATGAGGCAGCAAGTCCAAGCAATAAAAGTATATTTTGAAAATCAAATAAACAAACAAATTCAAATGGCAAAGAATGAGCTTTACCAGGAGATAGAGACATTAAAAAGAAATATCAAACAGTAATCCTAGAAATGCAGGAAAGTATAAACCAAATTAAAAACTCAAACGAAGAGTATTACAAATAGACTAGATCAAGTAGAAGTTAGAACATCAGATAATGAAGACAAAGTTTATCAACTTGAAAAGAATAGAGTAAACACAGAAAAGATGCTTAAATCCCATGAGCAATCTATTCAAGAGATATGGGATGTCATAAAAAAAAACAAATTTGAGAGTCATCGGGATAGAAAAAGGCATAGAGATTCAAACCAAAGGAATGGACAACATATTAAATGAAATAATTCTAGAAAATTTCCCAGAGATGAAAGATGGAATGGATTGCCAAATCCTGGAAGCCTACAGGACCCCAAGCATTCAAAACCATAATAGACAAACTCCAAGACAAATATTTATGAAGATAGCCAGAACAAGGACATACAGAACAAAGAGAGAATATTAAAAGCTACGAGAGAAAGTAGGCAGGTTACATTCAGGGGTAAACCAATTAAGTTAACGACTGATTTTTTTCATCACAAACTTTGAAAGCAAGAAGATCCTGGAACAAAGTATTTCAAACGCTCAAAAATAATGGATTCCAACCAAGAATACTGTATCCAGCAAAATTAAGCTTCAGATTTGACAATGAAATTTAAGTCTTTCACGATAAACAAAAGCTAAAAGAATTCACAGCCAGAACACCAGCAGTGCAAAGCATTTTGAGCAAAATACTACAAGAAGAGGATTTGAAAAGTAATGCCTGAAACTAGCAGCAGGAGGTATCTCAGTAAAGGGAGAGAAAAATAACCAAAAAGTAAAAACTAACCAAAATAAATAAATAAATGAATAAATAAATAAATAAATAAACAAACAAACAAACATGACTGGAAGTAGAAATCATATTTCAATTGTAACCTTAAATGTTAATGGCCTAAACTCACCAATCAAGAGACAAAAGCTAGTAACCTTGATCAAAAAAAAAAAAAATCCAACAATATGCTGCCTTCAGGAGACTCATATGATAGGTAAAGACATACAGAGGCTGAAATTAAAAGTTTGGGAAAAATCATACCACTCACATGACCCTCGGAAGCAAGCAGGAGTGGCCATACTCATATCGAATAAAATCAACTTCAAACCTACGTTAATCAAAAGGGATAAAGAAGGACACTATATACTGTTAAAAGGAACCTTGCACCAACAATGCATAACCATTATCAATTTGTATGCACCAAACAATTGAGCTGCAACACTCATAAAACAAACTCGCCTCAAGTTCAAGAGTCAAATAAACTACAACACAATAATTATGGGTGACTTCAACACACCGCTCTAGCCATTAGACAGATCCTCTAGACAAAAACTGAATAAAGAAACTATAGAATTCAACAGCAAAATCAGTAACCTAGACTTCACCGACATATATAGAATATATCAACCATCAAAAAGTGGATACACGTTCTTCTCAGCAGCACATGGATCCTACTCAAAGATAGACCATATATTATGCCATAGGGCAATTCTTAGTAAATATAAAGTCGTGGAGATAATACCATGCAGAATATCTGATCATAATGGAATGAATCTGGAAATCAATGATAAAAGAAAGAAGGAAAAATCCTACATCACATGGAAAATGAACAACATGCTACTGAATGATCAATGGTTTACAGAAGACATAAAGGAGGAGATAAAAAAATTCGTAGAGACAAATGACAATACAGACACAACATACTGGAATCTATGGGACACAATGAAAGCAGTTTTAAGAGGGAAATTCATTTCTTGGAGTTCTTTCCTCAAAAAAAAAAGAAAAATCAGCAAATAAATGAACTCACACTACACTTCAAAAACCTAGAAATGGAAGAGCAAAACAACAGCAAATGTAGTAGAAGACAAGAAATAATTAAAATTAGAGCAGAAATCAACGAAATTGAAACAAAAAAAATTGAAAATATTGATAAAACTAAAAGTTGGTTCTTTGAAAAAATAAATAAGATTTGCAGGCCCTTAGCCATGCTAAGGAAGAGAAGAAAAGAGAGAACTCAAATTACTAACATACGGCATGAAAAAGGCAATATCACAACAGACACTACAGAAATAAGAAGATAATTAGAAAGTATATGGAAACCCTATGTTCCAATAAAATAGATGATAGTGAAGATATCAATAAACTTCTTAAGTCATGCGATCTGCCCAGATTGAGTCAGGAAGACACACACAATTTAAACAGACCAATAACAAAGGAAGAAATAGAAGAAGCCATCAAAATACTACCAACCAAAAAAAGCCATGGACCGGATGGGTATACAGCAGAGATCTACAAAACCTTCAAAAAGGAATTAATACCAATACTTTCCAAGCTATTTCAAGAAATAGAAAAATAAGGAACTCTTCCAAATTCATTCTATGAGGCCAATATCACCCTGATCCCAAAACCAGACAAAGACACTTCAAAGAAAGAAAACTACAGACCAATATCTCTAATAAACTTGGATGCAAAAATTCTCAATAAAATCTTGGTGAATCGAATACAAAAGCATATCAAAAAAATTATGCACCATGATCATGTAGGATTCATCCCTGGGATGCAAGGCTGGTTCATTATACGGAAATCAATAAATGCTATTCACCACATCAATAGACTTAAAGACAACAACCATATGATCGTATCGATAGATTCAGAAAAAACATTTGACAAAGTTCAGCATCCCTTTATGTTGAAAACACTAGAAAAACTAGGGATAACAGGAACTTACCTCAAGATTGTAAAAGCTATATATGCTAAACCTCAGGCTGGCATCATCCTAAATTGAGAAAAGCTGAAGGCATTCCCTCTAAAATCTGGAACAAGAGGGATGCCCTCTATCACCACTTCTATTTAATTCAGTTCTTGAAATACTAGGCATAGCAATTAGACAGACAAAAGAAATTAAAGGCATAAAACTAGGAAAAGAAGAACTTAAATTATCGCTATTTGTGGATGACATGATAATATATTTAACAGACCCAAAAGGGTCTACAGAGGAACTGCTAGAGTTAATAAATAAATTCAGCAAAGTGGCAAGATATACAATCAACACGCATAAATCAAAGGCATTCCTGTATATCAGCAGCAAAACTTCTGAAATGGAAATGAGGAAAACGACTCCATTCAAAATATCCTCAAAGAAAATAAGATAATTGGAAAAACAATTATATAGTTGGGAATCAACCTAACAAAAGAGGTGAAAGATTTATAAATGAAAACTACAGAAACATAAAGAGATAGAAGAAGATCTTAGAATATGGAAAAATATACCCAATTCATGGATAGGCAGAACTAGCATCATCAAAATGGCGATATTACCCAAATTCTCTACAGGTTTAAATTGATGCCAATCAAAATCCCAATGACATTTCTTGTAGAAAAGATAAAGCAATCATGAAATTCATATGGAAAAACAAAAGACCCAGAATAGCAACAGCAATTCTAAGCAGGATGTTTGAATCTGGAGGTATAGCGATACCAGACTTCAAATTGTACTACAAAGCAATAGTAACAAAAACAGCATGGTACTGGTACCAAAACAGGCAGGTGGACCAATGGTACAGAATAGAGGACACAGAAACCATTCCACAAAATTACAACTTTCTTATATTTGATAAAAGGGGCTAAAAACCTGCAATATACGAAGGACAAATGGTGCTAGAAAAATTGGAAATCGATATGCAACAAAATGACACTGAATCCCTTTCTCTCGCCAAGCAAGGAAGTTAACTCAAAATGGATCAAGGAGCTAGATATCAAATCAGAGACACTGCATCTGATAGAAGAAAAAGTTGGCTACGATCTACATACTGTGGGATCGGGCTCCAAATTCCTTAATAGGACACCCATAGCCCAAGAGTTAATAACAAGAATAAATTAATGGGACTTACTTAAACTAAAAGTTTTTTTTTTTTTTTTTTTCTCAGCAAGAGAAACAATAAGAGAGGTAAATAGAGAACCTACATCCTGGGAACAAATTTTTACCCCTCTCACTTCAGATAAAGCCCTAATATCCAAAATATACAAAGAACTCAAAAAATTAAAAAGTAAGGTAACAAATAACCCAATCAACAAATGGGCCAAGGACCTGAACAGACACTTCACAGAGGAGGACATACAATCAATCAACAAGTACATGAAAAAATGCTCACAATCTCTAGCAGTCAGAGAAATGCAAATCAAAACCACCCTAGGATACCATCTCACTCCAGTAAGATCGGCAGCCATTAGGAAGTCAAACAACAGTAAGTGTTGGCGAGGATGTGGGGAAAAGGAGACACTTGTACACTGCTGGTGGGACTGCAAATTGGTGCAGCCAATTTGGAAAGCAGTATGGAGATTCCTGGGAAAGCTGGGAATGGATCCACCATTTGACCAAGCTATCACACTTCTTGGACTATTCCCTGAGGATCTTAAAACAGCGTACTATTGGGATACTGCCACATCAATGATCATAGCGGGACAATTCACAACAGCTAGACTGTGGAACCAACTTAGATGCCCTTCAATAGATGAATGGATAAAAAAAAATGTGGAATCTACACACAATGGAGTATTATGCAGCACTAAAAAATTACAAAATCATAGAATTTGCAGTGAAATGTATGGCATTAGAGCAGATTATGCTAAGCAAAGCTAGCCAATCCTTAAAAAAACAAATGCCAAATGTCTTCTTTGATATAAAGAGAGCAACTAAGGACAGAAAGGGAGGAAGAGCATGAGGAAAAGATTAACATTATACAAAGACGTGTGGGGGGAGAGAAAGGGAGAGAGAAGAGAAAGCATATGGAAATGGTAGAATACCCTCAATGATACACAAAATTACACATAATAGGTTGTGAGGGGAAATGGGGCGGAAATAATGGAGAGAATTAAACAACAGCACATGAGGTAGAGAGGGAAGATGGGAGGGCAGGGGAGGGGGGATAGTAGGGGATAGGAAAGGTAGAAGAATACAACAGTCACTAATATGCCATTATGTAAAAATGTGAATGTGTAAGCAATCTGTTTCTGCAATTCTTATTTGGGGGAAAAAATGGGAGTTCATAAACCAAATGAGAAAAATGTATCAAAGATGATATATCATGAGCTTTGTAATGTTTTGAACAACCAATAAAAATAAATAAATAAATAAAGGTTTAAAATTGAGTGGGAAGAAATCAGCTAAAAAAGGGTTGAGATGCATTCATTTTGCTAAGCAGAAACTTTGTTTTGTGTAGTTGTAACTATCACAAATTTATTTTACCAGAAATTTGGCTTTTGAAAATGCACATAAAATGAGATTAAAGGATAATTCACCTACCTTCATGAAAAATTCATAGCATTTCCTATATTTTTCATATTTCATTTTTTTAGTTAATATTTTGTCATGGACCATGTCTAGCCTTAGGCTATTCTTCCAGAATACTACCTCATCTGACAAGTTCGTACAATGTATTGGATTTTTCTTTTCATCTTTTATTTAATTGTTTCTAGCTAATAATGTGTATTTTTTCTTATCTTTATTTGGACATACATACCCAACTATATCTTTGCATTTTATGTTTTACTGGGGAAGAGACTCATCAAAAGCTCTTTGTTATATGTATTAACAATCAAACATTCAGAGAAGGCAATTATTCTTAATTTTGCATGAAAATAACTTTGTATCATTTTTCTTATAAAGATTTAGAATTATTAATAATGTCCCTGCTGTAATATGTAACTACTTACAAGAAGAATTAAACAATTGACTTTATATCAATTATGAATATGAAAAGTACTAAAATAAATATTTGGCAATTAATACACAATTGATAGAAATTGAAATCACGAGAAAGCCATTTAAATTGTCAGTGCATATGGTCCTTAAATAATAGGTTTTTTAAAAAAATTTTTCTCTAATTCATAAGATATATTATGCCATATTATAGCTTAATGTGATATAAAACCTTAAATTATCACAATGATAATAATAATCCATTGTTCCTTCCTCTACATTCTGTGGCATGCTAGTACTAAAATAAATTGTATTATAACACCAAAAAAAAAAGCCAAATCATAATATTTCTACAGTAACTGACACGAGTTTAACATCAATGCAAGTAGATTAGATTCCTATGGGACATGATGTGCATTTTGACGTTCATTTTTATTCAACACTGGAACATTACTATTTCTTCAGTTTATGCACATCAATGGATATATAAATATTTCATCCACAATTTAGGAAATTTATACGCATTTGTTTAACTTCAAATCACTTCCTGCTTCAGAACCCATGTATTCCTCCATGTTTCTTGACTGCTCTTTTCATGAGACTTCTTTCCAAACACATTATTTTCGATTTCCTTTATCATATTTGAAGCAAAACACCCATCATGATAAACCATAACCCTAATATTACCTTTAAATGTATAAGTGGTTGGAAAGAATGATTGTATATCAATATAAGATTTCTTACTTAGTTACAGATATCAATTCAATCCATTATTTAAAGTGGAACCAGTTATATTATTTATTCACAGTATGGTCTATTCATGTATTATCTCTATATTCATAGACACAGGGTACACCTCTTTGTATCCCCAATACTAATTTATATGTCTTCAAAATATTGCTCCCAGAAATGGTGGAACAAATACATGTAACCTGATCTACATATACATTTTATCACAGTAATATTCTGAACAGAAAAAGCAAAGTTCTCACTTATGATTGTACCATACCTAAATGGAAAGTGATCCTGGATTACTAAAAACATCCATGTCCAGGTTGCCTAATGATCTCAAATGAAAATCCTATTGGTGACTACATATTTGTTTCTTCCAAAGATTATATATTCAAACTCAACCCTTTGAATACGTCTAAAGCTGTCACTCACTTTACACTTTGAATGATTTTGTAAAGTGTCTATTGATATCTGCTTTCCTACATATTTTCCCCAGTTCATCATTGTGACTGAATCTTCACATGTGCTATCACTAACATTCACTCTCTAACCGAAACCCTATTGCTAAAAAACTTTGGTCCAAATCCTATATTCACTCTTCTTCCTAAACCTACCTACTGTCTTCCTAATCCTACCGACTATCCCTTTTTGACTGGATGTTCTCTTCTACATTCAATCATCCAAGGTACAAGGTCCTATGCCATTGTATATCGATTTATCTGAGACATCTGTGCAGAACGTAATTCAATGCTAAGTATCCCAATCAAGAACCCAATGACCTTCTGGGCTTCAAATCTTACTTAGATTTCTCTTTTCGTTCATATATTTCACCTCTATATTCTTATAAATATCACAGGTTCCCAATAACATTGTTCATCGAGCAGAATGGTTCCTAATCAAAATTGAAAATGTTATTAACACTAACCATACACTGTTCCCTCAATCTAACTTTACAGAAAAGCAATGACAGTGTTGGTCTTACAATACAGGAATGTATGGGATCTTCCACCTGATGAGAACCTCAAAGGTATGTGCAGAAATGATCCCTGGAGAAGATGTAGGCAGCTATGAAGGACCTGAGAGAGCAAAAGTCATCTTCCATGGAAAACAACCTGGTAGGATGAAGTTTGGTATCTGAATCAGCCTCTGTCTTCTTAATGTAGAGGAGACGGACCAAACCAGGCCTTTTGGAGAGCTGTTTCTGAGAGCCTATGGATTATATCCCATTCTAACTTATGAAAGGGTCACAGGAAGTAGGGGCAGCCTCCATCTAAAGGGACCATAAGAAGCAACTGCTAAAACAAAGTGGTTGCCAAGGCAGTGACCTCATTCAGTTCCTGAAGGAAGTGACCTCACCTCACTTCCTTGGTGTTGGAACTCTCTGAACTTGGGATCCAGGAAGCCAGGCACCCCGAGCCAGTCCTAGTCCCAGTCCCAGTCCCAGTTGTCTCACTTGTTTGGATTTACCAAGGAGAGGGTCAGTCTTTCTTGGTACCTACTGATTTGAAGATGTCCAAATGCCAGAAGAGCTCTGAAGAGGGGCCTTTCCTGAGAAAGAAGGTAGTGGCTCACCACTGGTTCCTGTCAACTTCACAGAGTTGACCAAGGAGACCAGATCTGAGACAAGACAGGCCATTTCGGAGGAACATAGTATGGCCCAGCAGTCAGAGAACACTCCGAATAGTCACAGACCTACTTGGGGGAAGGAGGTGCCTTTGTGGGTGTGGTTGTGGGTTTGTGATTTGGTCTCATGTTCTGAGAATAAGTTTTTTCAGATATCAGCTCTGGAGCCCAGGAATTAATTCTCATTGGGGCTAAGGTTCCCCACCATTGAGATTTGAAATTGGCGCTGGCTGCAGAGTTAACAAGGGCGGGGACTTTTAACGCCACTGCAGAAAAGAAGAAGGTACGAAGAAGAAGTCCTTAGGTGCCATGTTGGGGTTTTTCTCTGGGGTATGGCTGCCATTTATACTTTTCCTAACATTCCTCCCTTTTTGTTTTCTTAGAAAGTGGGGCATTGTTTGTCATTTCTGGCTGCTGCCTGCTGTGTGGGGGTGCTGTGGGGCCTAGAAAGGGAAGTGGACAAATGCTCGGGGGCCAGGTCTGGGGATATCATGGCAGCCAGAAATAAAAGCCAGTGGTATAGATAGCTACTTCAGTAAGGGTAAAGTCTATGAAAGTTCCCTGATGCCACAAGTTGTCGATGGCATGAAACCAGTCCTGGATGGAGGAGATTGTTGGTATCAGCTACTGGTCCTGTAACAGAGACTCTAGGAAATACTGGAAGCGTTGCCTGGTCATGGCGTCACCAGCACTTGAAGAAGATCAGAGCAAATAAAAACAGAATGAAGATAAAAATTAAAGCAAAGGTCAATTTTTGGCAGAAGTTCCATGTTGGGGGACTGACATAGAAGAGGCCAAGGGCCATGAGGAAGCTTAGAAGGTCATAAAGACTCATGAATCCAGGATGGCAGATTAAGAGGTTCTCCAAGCTCGTTGCCTCCCGCTGTCTGATGTACGTTGCATTCCATCGTGCCTGGTAGTGAGCTTCATCACTGAGTGAACTGTTCTCTTGGAGATGTTAGGGGTTCATCGGTCATCAGAGGATGGTAGTGCCTAAGCAAAAGCTGGTTGAAATTTTGATTAGAAATTTTTTGCAGTTGGGTTTGAAGGAACTTCATTATGCATGGCAAGAGAGCAAAAAAAGGGAGCATCCCAATAAGGTGCCCCAAGATAGGTAGTAAGTACATGGCAAGATAGGATTGGAAGAACCCTGTTATGGGATTGGAGGAGCTAGGTTTGAGCAATTTGGTCAATAATTTCTGCAATTTAACAACATTTTTTTCTATCAGCCCAGATTCATTAACATAAGAGCAACATTCCTCTCTGAGGAATAGGCATGTACCCACTTTTTCTGCAGTGAGAAGATCAATTGCCCTTTGGTTCTGTAAAGCCACTTGTGCCAATGAAGTAACCTGGCGCTGCAAGGAGCCCAGAGACTCAGCAGTGGTATTGAGTGCTTCCTGCAGTTTTTGTTGCAGGTCTTTGAATGCCCATAGAGCATGACCTACAGCTCCACCAGAGAGTCCGAGACACGCCACTGGGGTTGTTAAAGTGAGGCCTACCAGAACCGGCAGAAAGACTGCCCTACTGGTTCAGGAAGGTAGGGCCAACTGTTGGAATTCGGTGGGAGTATACAAAGACAGCTGAGGAACTACAGTAACCAAGAAACAGGTGCCAGAGACATTGATCGTTGAGGTACTTAAAGACCCATTACACCAGAGGAAATGTCCAGGTTGCATAAATGCAGGGCTCGATTGGGTGCTTAAGCTCAAGGAACAAATGGGTAAAGGATTCATTATTGGCAGGTGGAAACAGATGAAAGCAAATAAAGTATTGGTGAAATAACTTTCCCACAGTGGGATATGTGTCACATGTAGGGGTTGTCCTTTCTTAGAGAAATTGTAGGTTTTTGCTGAAATATTTCCTGCCGCTAATGGGACTAAGTGAAGCACAGAGAAAGCACTGAGAAGGAGGCACAGAAAGAGGGGTGGAGTTTAATAATCGAAGAGATTGGTGTAACAAGTTGAGCCATGTGTCAGGGGGACCTGAGGGGGTTGAAGGGTCTGAATCCTTTGTGGATGAGCTATGGATAAGATCTAAAAGTTTTGATTCTGACTCCTTAATGTGTTCGACTACCTGGATGGTTGCCTTAGGTGGCATAATCAGGGTGCGGCCAACTGTCATCCACCCTGTGGGTCTGGCTGAGGTTGTGCGAGCATAGACAGCAAACTCAACATAGTCCCAACGTTTGGCCTTGGGGTCAGGTATATCTAAAGTATACCATCCATTGTTATCAGATAAAGAGACTTTATCCCACTTTAGGTAACTAGAAGTCCACACTTTAGGGTAACAAAGTGAGTGGTAAGAATAGCTACCATGTTCATCATGGAACCTGCATGACCAATAGGGGCACCCATTATATATCTCAGGCCACCAATGACAATAGTCTTTTGTTTGATCAAAAAGGAAGCAAATGAAAAGCCAGTTCCAGCTACCAGGGACGAAGGTCCTTGAAGGTGACAATTTTAGGGAAATAGAGGTGCAGTTGTGGATGAAGCAAGTAGTTGCATCCACTGCACGGACCTTCTACATGCCATGTTCTGAGTATCGTTCCTGAAGAGTGAATAAATACATGGTAGGAGAGGAGGGTAAAGACCAGTCCCGATAGAGCACAGAAAATAAGCAGAGCACAAAAAACAAGCAGTTACAGAAGATTAGGGTGTTGAGAGAGCCCATTGTGACTTTTTTAAGAGGAATTGGGCTGCATGGAACACCGTGTGAGCCGCAACTTAAATGGGTGAGATGAGTGTGGAGAGCAGGAGTTAATGGGAGGTTCAGGAGGTGATTCTTGGAGTTCCTCTGGGTTGGTCCTGTCGTCAGCAGGTGGGGCCTCCTGGTGATATGGCTTCAACCTAGAAATGTGAATCCAGGGAGTTAGACGGTTTTCTGGTAAGGAGAGTTTGGCGGCAGTGGGGGTACAGAGAATGACAGGATAGGGGCCTTCCCATTTTGGGGCAAGAGTCCCTTTCTCCTCTGGGTTATTATAATATACTAGACTCCCAGGTGTTAAGGGAGGAGTGTTTGGAGAGGACACTGGGTCCGGATGAAGCCAGTCCTGATATTTCCAGAGTTCCGAGCAGAGATGATACAAAAGAGGCAAAGACAAATCTCGGGTGAGAGGTCCTTGTGAAATGACCAACCCAGGGGGTATAAGAGGTCTTCCATACATTATCTCAAAGGGAGACAGTAAAGATGGTTTTTAGGGAGAGCTCTGATTCGAAGCTAATCCAAGGGAAGGAGTTTGACCCAGTCTAAGTTTAATTCCATTGTCAATTTGGTAAGGACTTCCTTTAGAGTACAATTTACCCTTTCCACTTTCCCTGAAGCTTGGGGATAATATGGACAGTGGAAATGCCACTTGAAGGAGAGGGCTTGAGAGACCTTTTGTGTGATTCTAGAAATAAACTCAGGGCCATTGTCATATTGTAGAGAAGTGGGCATACCAAACCTGGGGATGATGTCTATTAGTAAGATTAAAGCTACAGTGGAAGCCGTTTTATTGGAAGTGGGAAATGCCTCAATCCAACCAGAGAAAGTGTCCACAAAGACAAGGAGGTATTTAGTGCGCCATACTGTGAGCATGTTGGTGAAGTCTACCTGCCAGTCAGCAGTGGGAATGTGTCCCCGGGCTTGGTGGGAAGGAAAAGGTTTGGGCCTTAAAGGAGTATAAGTGTTGGTCCACTGACAGATCTGACAATTAGAGGCTATATTCTGTAGCATGGCTTTGTCAGAGAGGGTGAGCGAGAAGAAGCTTTGTAAAAAGAGGGTCAAAGACTGAGAATTGGAAAGGAATAGAGTATGAAGGAACTTGAAGAGATCCTTGTACTTACTGGAAGAAGTAGGGGCTTCAGATGAGCTGTTTAAAGTGGCCATTATATGTCCCCCAGGGGGTCCATCATTGGAAGTGGTAGCAGCCATTTGTTCCGCCTGGTCAGCTTTGGCATTGCCCTCAGTGATAAGAGAGACGTCCTTCTAATTAGACCTACAATGGACAACTCCCACCTGGGTGGGTAAGTGGGAGGCCTTTATCAGATTGGTTATAAGAGCCGAATTAGTGATCACATTACCTTTGGTGGTAAGTAGGCCTCGCTCCTTTCATATTGCAGCATGGGATAAGATATGGAAGACATATTTTGAATCAGTATAAAGGGTTAGGGATTTGCCTTGTGCTAGAAGGCAGGCACGAGTGGCTACTATAAGTTCAGACTGCTGGTTGGTAGTTCCTGAAGGCAGAGCTTTGGCCTCTATAATCTCAGTGGCTGAAACTACAGTGTATCCAAAGTAATGAGTGCAATTCTGCCTAAAGGAACTGCCATCAGTAAACCAGATAAGGTCAGGCTTGGCTAGTAGTCTCTCAGAAATGGAAGAATGACAGGGGAGGAAATCATCTAAGGTTTCCAACCAATTATGAGTCGGTGTGTTAGACATGGGAGTCATTGAGAGCAGTGAGGCAGGGTTCTGTGCAGAGCAGGGGAGGAAAGTAATATTAGGGTTTTCCAGAAAGGAAGTGAGGAGTGACAGAACTCTGGATGGAGGAAGGGTTTGAAAGCCCTTATAAGCTAAAAGATCCTTCAAGTGATGTGGGGAGTGGATAGTTAAAGGGGCCCCAAAAGTAAGCTTAGAGGCTTCTTTGTGTAAAATTTGTCCAGCAGCCAGAGCTCTTAAGCAAGGGGCCCACTCACGGATGGTAGGGTCAATTTGCTTGGACAAATATGCCACAGGTGCAAATGTAGGCCCATAGTTTTGACCTAAGACCCCAAGTTCTTGCCTCCCTTTTTCATGGACATATACATGAAATGGTCTTGAAAGATCAGGTAGGTGAAGGGCAAGTGCCTTTAAGACAAGTTGCTGAAGCCTGCGCAAGTGGTAGTTTGGGGAGGAGGCAAGAGATTCACTAGGGGGTCCCTTTGCTAGTTCATACAGGATTTGTATAGAAGAGAATAATTTGGGATCCAGGCCCTAAAATAACCTGCTAGTCCTAGGAATGATAGTATTTTGGCTTTTGTATGGGGCACTGGAAGATCAGAGAGGAGTTGCCTCCTATCCAGTGTTATTTCCTTTTTTCTGGGTGTAAGGCAAAAACCAAGAAAGGTGACAGAAGACTGGGAAACCTGGGCCTTGTGGGGAGACTTCCTATTTCCCTTGTCTGCTAGGAAATTAAGAAGCTGAGCAGTGTGGGATTGAGAGTGTTCCCAGAGGGACTACATAGAAGAAGGTCATCGACATATTGAAGGAGAGTAGAGTCAGGACAGGTCGGGTGAAAGGATGTGAGGTCCTGGGCAAGAACTTGGCCAAAGAGATGGGTGCTATCCCTGAATCCCTGTGGGAGGACAGTGCAGGTAAGCTGATGAGAATGGCGGGTGTGAGAGTCAGTGCAAGTAAAAGCAAAGATATCCTGAGATTCTGAGAACAAGGGAATAGAAAAGAATGCATGTTTCAAATTTAGAACCAAGAAGTGGGTAGTAGTGGCAGGGATCTGAGAGAGGAGGGTGTAAGGGTTGGACACTAGCGGGTGGATGGGGACCACAGAGGAGTAGACAAGGGGAAGGTCTAGAACCAGCCTGTAGGACACGTTAGGTTTCTTAACTGCCAGAATGGGGGTGTTGAAAGGAGAATGTGTAGGCCTAGATACCCCTTTCATTATAAATCCTGGATGATGGCTTCTAATCCGAGGAAGGCTGTGGTTGTGAGTGGATATCATGGTTGACTAATATATCTTGAAGGGTCCAGTAAGACAATATGAATAGGACTGCATTTAGCCATAAAGGGTGTAGTTGTGTTCCAAAACTCAGGGTTAACTGGTTTAGATAGTCGTGGGATAGTGCATGGAGGAGGTGTATCTGCCCCTAGGAACATCATGAGGAATTGAGAGGTAGGAGAGGTGTGGGGTGATATGGGAATGGTGACTTTTAATAGTGAGAGTATGTCCCTTTCCAGAAGGGGAATGGGGCAATGGCTCATAACGAGAAAGGAGTGAGTGAAGGACAAAAGGGATTTTGAGGGAAAATATGTTTACCTCCTACCACGACAATAGGAGTTTTTGAGGGTGTGGTAGAACCCCAATACTCCCTCAAGACCAAAAAAGTGGCACCAGTATCCAAAAGGAAGGTAATGAAGCGTCCATCCACCAGGAAGGTGACCCTAGGTTCTTGATTCTTGATGGTAATAGTCTGGAGGGAAGGCCCAGGGCTCCATCATTCCTCCTCTGCCAAGCCCAGGAGAGGCTGGGGTTGCCGGGTGGCTGACCAACCTCCCTTCCGGGTTGTTGGGCAGTCTGCCCCCCAGTGTCTCCTTTGATGGCATGTTGGGCAGGGGTTGTAGGGTGTTCTCGGCGAAGGACAATCCTTACCACATTTGAAGCAAGCTCCAGGGGGTGTCACATTGGGACGGCGTGGTGATGGCCTTCTCTGAATGACCTGGGCCAACATTTGGAATTTGGCATTTTCAGCTCTCTGCCTATGGCATTCACTTTCATCCTCTCTACCATGAAAAACCTTTAAAGAGACAGCGAGGATTTCGGTCTGAGGAGTAGCAGGGCCCTGTTCAAGCTTTTTAAGCTTGGCTTTAATGTCAGAGTATTTTTGGGCCAGAACATATGTCATTAAGAGATGACGGCCATCAGGGGTTTCTGGGTCGATTTATGTGCAGTGTTGAAGGGCCTTGGTTAGTCTATCCAGGAATTCTGAAGGTGTTTCCTCCTTCCTTTGAATGACCTCCTGCACCTTTTTAAAGTTAACAGCCTTGTGGGTCGCCTTTTTCAGGCCCGCCAAGAGGCAGGATGTAAAAAGGTCATGAGTCTGTAAGCCTTCAGGGGTGTTGTAATCCCATAGGGTTCCTGCTCTGGGACAGCATGAGAGCCTGTGGGGTGGTCAGGATTGGTCCTATGATTTTTATCAGCATGGGCTTGGGCTAGCTCCCAGACCCATTGCCTTTCCTAGGGGAGAAGTGTATTGGCCAAGAGCATGTATATGTCATGATGAGTGAGGCTATATGCTTGCAGGACCCATTGAAACTCCCGAATGTAAGTGGTGGGTTTAGTGGTGATTGAGCCTAACTTGCTCTCTAGCTGAGTAATGTCTGACCTGGAGAAGGGCACGTGGACTCTGATGACACCCTCGGGACCAGCTACCTCACGAAGGGGTGCGATTGTCTTAGGGGTGGGAAGGAGTCCTTTAGACCTGGTAAAAGGAGGACTGAGAGAGGCAGGCGGAGGACAGGAAGGAGAGGGAGGGGAAGGGAGTGTCTCTTTGGAAGAGGAGGAAGTGGAGCAGGCAGAAGAGGACGGAGGGGAGGGGGATAAAATGGAAGGCTGAGGATCCATGGAATCAGGCAGAGGATGAGGAGGGTATTGCAGAAGAGAAGGGGCAGATGGGGCTGGGGAGAAGGTGGGGGTTCATCTGCTGGGTTGAATGAGGAAGAATCTGTGAAGTCAGAAGTAGAAGTAGGGAAAGAGAGGGGATTGCAAGCAAGGAGGACCTGACGGGGAGGGCAGGAGGAGCAGAGACAAGGTGCTGTGTGGGAAGGCTAATACCTTCAATGCAGGGAATCTCCCTCCACTTTTCCAGACGCTGGCAGTAGTTAAAAAGGTCCCAGGGGAGGTTTGGATCTAAGGAGCCTTCTGGAGGCCAATGATTGCCATTATCCAGTGGATATGGAGGCCAATCTTGGGTACAGAATTTAATTAAAAGTTTGGGCTTGATGTCTGGTGTGAGGGAGAGTGTGGCCAGATTTTTTATTAAACATTTGAGAGGTGAGGCTTCAGGTACAGATGAATAGGTGCCCATTGTCACAGGGAGAGATGGAAGAGAGAGAGAGAGAGAGAGAGAGAGAGAGAGAGAGAGAGAGAGAGAGAGAGAGAATAAGAGTAAGCAGAGAGACAAAGAGAAAACCCGAGCTGGAACGGCTTCCAGGAAATTCAGGGCGAATGGGGGTCACGTGGGTGTCCCCAAAATGACCAGCTGTCGCGAGGAAATACAGAGGGTACTACCTGGTCGTCACCAGTGAAGTGCGATCTGGAAGACCCAATGGGTTTGGAGCCATGGGCAACCTGACGTCAGGAAAGTTTTCGAACGCAGCTGAAGAAGTCAGTAATGAAAACAGAACTCCAGCTCCAGCAGAATGCAGTTCTAGGACGGGAGTTCAGTTTTCCCTGAGCAGAGAGGCAGCTTCAGCCAGACACAGCAGCCCTGCAGGAAACAGCAAATCTAGCCGGCAGCAGCAGTGGCAGCAAAGGAGGAAAAACCACAGAGCCTCTCGTGTAAACTCAGAACCCTCATGCCCCAAAGGGAAACGGATCACTAGAGGGTCCACTGTGACCAGTAAAGGTCTTGGTGGGAGGAATTCCCTCTCCCCTACCGGGCGTCTAGAGTGTGCTGGACGATCAGGGTCACAAAACTAGCGGTAGCCCGAAGGAAGTTGGCGAGCCGGGGTCAGGGGAAGCTTACATACATCAGATCAGTGGTGAGTGCAGGAAGCTGGCGTCTGAAAAGAGCGGACCAGGACGGAGTGTCTGGGCGGAACGGGGGACGGGGCTCTTGTTGGAAAGAGCTCACCCATATCCTCAAACGGGGCACCAGAATGAAAGAACTCCCCACTCAAAGGCACTTCGCCGGGAGAATTCCAATTTTATTGCAAAGAGCTGTGTGCTTATATAGAACTAAGGAGGAGATGAAAGGACTTAGATAAATGGCAGGCAACCCGTTTATTGGCAAGTTCTTTCAGATATCAGCTCCGGAGCCCAGGAGTTAGTTCTCATTGGGGCTAAGGTTCCCCGCCAGCGAGATTTGAAATTGGCACCAGTGGGAGAGTTCACCCGGGCGGGAACTTTTCGCGCCACTTCAGAAAAGAAGAAGGTAGGAAGAAGAATTACTTAGGCGCCATGTTGGGGTTTTTCTCTGGGGTATGGCTGCCGTTTATACTTTTTCCAACAATGAGTATACCAGACAGTGCCTTGATTGACTGGTTTTCATTAAAATGGTGTTTAACAGAGATGCCAGAAAGTTGGATCCTGCTGAGTAGTGGGCCTAGAGCAATGGTGGGCAGGTGTGTGATAAAACATCTGTGGTGGGGCCATGTGGATCTGCCATTGGCTTCCAAATGGCTTGTCACTGACATGGTCAAACCAGCAGACCCTTATATGTAAAGGCATCTTGTTATACGGAGAGGTTTCAGGACGCTGTTCAAAATCAGGTTGCTATAGTCAAGGGGGCAAGCTATGTGGGATAGAAGCCTGGTTCTTGTATTCTCCTGCAGACCCTGACTCACCACACGTGACAGAACTCCCTCCCGTACTGTGTTCCATTTAAACTCCTTGTATTTCGTGAAGCAAGTACCAAACTTCCAGTGCAGCAGCAAAAAACACCACGAAAATAGAGGATGACCATATGGCTTCACAGTCCACATGGGGAGACATTTAGCCCCCAGGGGCCACAGTTTACCTACAAAGGGAGAATTCAGCAATGCTGCCTCATGTTCATTGGGAAAAAAAGAAACAATGTCCACCAGGTCACATAGATGTGGACCCAGCTTTTATGGTCTCACTAGAAAGGAAGCTAAAGCTCCTGACAACAACATATATTTCAAGTGCCCAACCTCACAGAGAGTTTCCCAAGAAGTCTCTAGGCCAGCAGAATTCCATTTTTGTGGAGTGTTTACCCTGTCCCTTACTTTTGAAAACTCCTCTACCACTTCCAAGATTGTGAACTCCTGATTGTTTTCCATTCCAGATATGTATTCACGGAATTTCTAACTCTTTTCCTCTAATTGTTTCTTACTTGGGGCGAAGGTATTGTGAAGACATTGTTCTGGATAAGAGTGGGAAGATTTTTGTGTAGCACATATTTACATACACATTGGATACATTTTGCAATTTTTCATTCGAAATACTGAAACTCTGACACTAACCCATACCCTACTAGACTCTGACTACTAATCCTAATATGATGGAGAAAAATAACCCAAACAGAATAGAAATACAAGCAGTTCAGAGGAGGCATGGTGAATAGTTGGTCTTGCCTTTTGCATGATATAGGGTAGGAGTTATAAATCTTGTCAATTTTTTTCTTGAAATTGTTCTCCATGTGTTTTTAAAGTTAACACACATGTGAATTCCTGTCTCCCATTTTCTGTAGCCAATTCAGCACATGTATTTTTATATGCACATACAAAATCCTACCTGGAATACATGTACATTTTTGTGAGGTGGCTAACTTGGCAGATACAAAGTATGAGAAGAAATCACTCCTCCTAAATGCTTTTGGAACTGAAAATTCAAACTATGAGTGAGCTTTTTAGTTGAGCAACATTATACATAAATCCATGTTCAGTAAAATTAATATTTTTGGATCTGTGGATGATATATATTTCATGATGAATTTTGATTGGCATATATTTTCTACTTTCCAATGTATTTGTGTGTGTGTGTGTGTGTATATATATATATATATATATATATATATATATATATATACACTCTAGATTTTTCAAAATATGAAATACATGTGTCTTATTATACACTCCCTAAATTCACTAATGTTCATGTATGTGGTTTTATAATCAACTTTTCATAAGATTATTTTCAGAAACATTCATCCACCTGAAATACATATTTGTTTTCTAGTACTAAAAACTTACTTCAGTGAATGGTGCAAACAAATCCTTATATTTCTACAGTAACTGACCCACTTTAACATCAATGCTACTAGATTCCTATGGGACATGATGTGTATTTTGACGTTCAATTTTATTCAACACTGGTACATTTCTATTTCTTCAGTTTTTGTACATCATAAAATGTACATTTCATCCACAAGTTCACAAATTTAAAGACATTTGTAACACATTCAATCACTTCCTGCTTCAGAACACATATTATCCTACTTGTTTTTGACTGCTCATTTCATGAGACTTCTTTCCAAACACATTATTTTCGATTTCCATAATCAATTTTGAAGCAAAACTCACACAGAATTTATGATAAACTACAACCCTAATATTACCATTAGATGTATAACTGGTTGGAATGAATGTATGTATATCAATATAAGATTTGCTATGTATTTTGAGATATTAATTTATTCCAATTTGTAAAGTTGGAACAAGTTATATTATTTATTCACAGTATGGTCTATTCAATCATTCTCTCTATATTCATACACACATGGTACACCTATTTGTGCCCCCAATACTAATTTATACCTCTTCAAAATATTGCTCCCAGAAATGGTGCAAGAAATACTCATGTCACCTGATCTACATATACATTTTATCACAGTAATATTCTGCCAAGAAAATGCAAAGTCACACTTACGATTGTACAAAAGCCTAAATGGAATATGAGTATGGATTATAAAAATCACCCGTGTCCAGGTTGGCTAATGCTCTCAAATGTCAATCCTATTGGTGACTACATATGTGTTTCTTCCTATGATTATATATTCAACTTCAAGCCTGCTGAAAATGTCTAATCCAATCAATCACTTTATCATTTGCCTGATTTCCTATGTCTCTATTGATATCTGCTTTCCTACATATTTTCCCCAATTCATCATTGTGACCAACTCTTCACATGTGCTGACATTTACATTTTCTCTCTACCTGAAACCCTATTGCTAAAGAACTTTTTTTTCAAATCCTATACTCACTCTTTTTTTCTAATTCTACCAACTATCTTCCTAATCCTACCAACTATCCTTTTTAGACTGGATGTTCTCTTCGACATTCAATCATCCAAGTACAAGGTCCTATACCATTGTGTATAGATTTATCTGAGACACATGTGCAGAACATAATTCAAAGCTAAGTATCCCAATCAAGGATCCAATGCCCTTCTGGGCTTCAAATCTTACCTAGATTTCTGTTTTCATACATATATTTCACCTCTATATATACTTACAAATATTGCAGGTTCCCAATACCATTATTCATCCAGCAGAATGATTCCTAACCCAAATCAAACATGTTATTAACCCTAACCATACTCTTTGCCCTCCATCTAACTTTACAGAAGAGCAGGGACAGAGTTGGTCTTACAATACAGGAACATAAGAGATCTTCCACCTGCTGAGAACCTCAAAGGTCCATGCAGAAATGAACCCTGGGGAAGATAGAGGAAGCTATGAAGGACCTGAGAGAGCAAAAGCTATCTTCCACGACAAACAACCTGGTCAGGATGAATGGGTGTGTCTGAAGCAATCTCTCTCTTCTTAATGTAGAGAAGATGGACCAAACCAGGCCTGTGTGGAGAGCTGCTTCCGGGTGCTATGTTTGATATACCATTCTAACTTGTGAAAGTGTCACAGGAAGTAGGTGCAGCCTCCATCTATTGGGACACTTGGAAGCAAATGTTAGGAAAAAGTGATTGCCTAGGCAGTGACCTCATTCAGTTCCAGAAGGAAGTGACCTACATCACTTTCTTGGTGATGGAACTCTCTGAACTTGGGATCCAAAAAGCCAGGCACCCAGAGGCAGTCCCAGTCCCAGTCCCAGTGGTCTCACATGATTGGATTTACCAAGGACAGAGTCAGTCTTTCTTGGTAACTACTGATGTGAAGATGGCCAAATGCCAAGAGAGCTCTGAAGAGGGGTCTTTCCTGAGAAAGCAGGTAGTGGCTCACCACTGGCACCTGACAACTTCACATTGTTGGCAAGGAGACCAGATCTGAGATAGGATAGCCCATTTTGGGGGAACATAGTATGGCCTATCCGTCAGAGGACACTCCGGATAGTTACAGACCTACTTGGGGGAAGGCGGTGACTTTGTGGGTGTGCGTGTGAGTTTGTGGTTTTGTCTCATGATCTGGGAATAGGTAGGAAAGTCGCTTTGTTTGGTTTGGATTGGATCGTTTCTAGTAAGTCTTTTGATAAGGCGAGTGTTTTTATGTCTGTTTATCCTACTGTGTCTGTGGTTGTAGATATTAGAAAAGAGAATGCATCAATGGATGTTTCCTGTCTTGTAGAAAGCTTCACAGCATTCATCCTGCCCAATTTATATATGGACTGTGGCTTGCCTTATAGATGGGCAACAACTACTATCTTCCTAAGTTCCTGTTTTCTTCTTGAATTCGGGCCACTCTCCAGAATAGGCTCATGGTTTGGTGTCCACAATATGTACCACCTCCAGGCTCTGTGACATGGCCACGTCCTGGATAGCTGAAGGGAATGGGATCATCTCAGAAAACTCAGATATCATTCGAGAAACCCTGCTTTGTGCCATTTGCTTACCTATTGTTCTGTTGCCCTGAATGTCAGAAACGTCTTTGTCTCAGTCCACCCCTTTGTGAAGCCTGAAAAAATGGTTTTCAATGGAAATTAATGGGCATCACCTGTAGCTCTTTGCTTAATTGCTTTGGAAAGGGATGTGTCTGCATCAGACTCATGGCAATGTGTGAGGCTGTTGCATAGATTCTCAGAACCTGATGGATCTAAAGAAAGATTACATGTGTGCTTCCAAAACCAAAATGGCCAAAAAACCAGTCATTGTGGACGAAGTCTCTCGCCTTCCTCTGTAAGTTTCCTGACCTCCATCAATTGAAAATAGGGATCCTTTGTGTCAAATGAGTTCTTCAAATCCTGCAGAAGATAGCCCATAGGTGCTTGGGTTTTCTCATGATTCCAATTCACATAAAGAATATATACCCGAGAGTCAGTAGGCCTCAAATTCGGGAAGCAGAGCAGTATTTATGGCAGGCCTATTTGATCACTCCTGGTTCTCAGGAAGGGTGTCCAGGCAACCATGACTTTAGGCAAATGAGGGGCAAGGGAGGTTATTTTGTACACTGTCTTGGACTGATCCCCTCATGGAAACCTCGAACTACAGGTTATGATGAGTGTCTATATGGAAGAAGATGAGGGCCTTGTGGGAGTGCTTTGGTTTTAATTGTGGTCATTTGTGTGGCGGTTGGAAGTGATGACTGGGTCTACCTGGGCTTGAACTCTGGTGTGATTCCCCTTAAAGTCTGAGTTCTGGAACTGATCTCAGAGAAATATTGCCATGAACTGTGTTCAGATTTTAGGAGGCCACGCATGGGATTCGCCCTTGGAAACTGAGATCAAGGACAGGGTGGCTTTCCACAGAGCCTTGGAATCTCAGCTAGGATATCACATGATTTTATTCTGAAAGATTTGGCAGCCATAGTTGAGAATCAGAACACCCTTGGACGTCACATTGAAGACCTCAATGGGCCTGGCTTCATGTGACCTTTTGGAGACTCTATGGGAAGACTTGTCTGTGAGAGTTCTCCAGAGCTTTCATTGAAATGAGCTTCCTCACCATTTAATGGTTCCTGAATGAACTGAAACCCACAGTGTCTCCACCTTCATCCATGAAAAATGGCTAGATAAATACAATGAAATTTTTGAAATTCCAATAATCAGGTGGCACTAGAGAACCTTTGGATGTCTTGTTGCTGATCATTAGTGTACAAGAGAATGCCATGATTGACCGGGTTTCATGAAAATGGTGTAGAACAAAGATGCCAGTAAGTTGGAGCCTGCTGAGTAGTGGGCCTATTGCAGTGGTGGGCAGGTGTGTGATAATACATCTGTGGTGTGGCCATGAGGATTTGCCATTGCCTTCCAAATGGCTTGTGACTGACATTGTGCATCCAGCAGAACCTTCTATGTAAAGGCATCTTGTTACATGGAGAGGTTCCAGGGCAAAGTTCAGTGTCAGATTTCTATGTACAAGGGGGCAAGCTCTGTGAGATATAACCTGGTTGTTGCATTCTCCTGCAGACCCTGACCCACCACAAGTGACAGAACTCCCTCCAAAACTGGGTCCCAGTTGAACTCTTTGTATTTCATGAAGCAAATACCAAACTCCCAGTGCAGCAGCACGAAACACCACGAAAAGTGGAGGATGAAAAAATGGCTTCACAGTCCACACGGGGAGACACTTAGCACCCAGTGGCCACAGTTTACCTACAAAGAGAAAATTCAGCACTGCTGCCTTATGTTCATTAGAATACAAGAAACCATGTCCTCCAGGTCACATAGATTCAAACCCATCTTTGATGGTCTCACTAGAAAGGAAGCTAAAGCTCCTTACAACAACATATATTTCAAGTGCCCAACCTCAGAGGAAGTTCCTCAAGAAGTCTTTAGGCCGTCAGAGCTCCATGTTTTTAGAGTGTTAATTGTTAGACCACGACACAAGAAAAGACCACTGACTCTAATTAAAATCATATTAAATTAATCTTATTATTCCTACCTTTCATGCTGCCTCCCCTCCCAAAACAGCCGGAACAAGACAGCAACCCCAGCTTTCCTACAGCCCAGCTTTATAGCCCAGAAAGTTACACAAAAGGGGTGTTACAGATAACAGAACTCTGACAAGCATCACACTAATGGTAGTTTAGGTTTTTTTTGCTGTCCCTACATGAGAATTCAGAGGACCATTAGAGCCTCAGAGAGGGATGTTGTCTGGCCAGAGAAGGCAAATATTTATGATGTGTCACTAAAGTTTCAGAGAGGGCTGCTATCTGGTCAGAGAGCCGGGCATGCGTGAGTTCAAGGCACGGGCAGGCATTTCAAGCAGGTTCAGAATTTGCAGTAATTTATGGTAAAGCCAAAATTACCTTTTCATGGCTTTGTGGCAAGATGGCTCTCAATTTTAATAAAAGATCAGGTTGGGTCTATCATTTCCCCCTTTTCTCTGTGTCCCTTTCAAATCTTTAATAGATTAGGGGAAGAGCACTGAGGAAATTTTAATCCCTCAGGTAAGATTCTCCAAATTTTTAGAACTTACCCAAAACCGATCTCCCTGATTTTACCAGACTTAATTAATTACTTATATTGATAGTCTACTTATCTTTCTCTCCATTGTTGTAAGAAGAGTGGCGTCAATCATTATTTCTTCTTCTGACCTGAGACAGGGTGAAGTGAGTGGGCATGGCGTGAGGGACATGAGTTGCCTTTTATAAGTCAGTTGGGGGACATGAGTTGCCTTTTAGAAGTCATTTCGGATTGAAGTCTGGTTGGGGAAGAACAGGTTGTAAAGTCATCTGGGGATGGGTTCTTCTATGAGAGAAACAAAAACCATGAGTACTGAATAAATGTTGCAGCAGCCGGAACATGTTACTGTATAGAAGTTCCCTCACCAGTCTTTAATATCCCCAGTTATCAGGACTATCAAATTAATATTTAACTTTTAGTGTTACAGTTGTCCTTCCCCATAAGATACAGTTTAACAATGTAATGTCATCTGATCTTGTAAAATCCTTTTTCTAGTATGACCTCTGCGTCTAATAGAGAAACCTTTAATTCTGTTACTCAGGGCTGGATAATCGTACTAGCAAACACCAAGCCTACCTGTGTTGGTTAGGAATATCTGCAGGCCTTAAATTAAAAATTTCTGCCTGTGGCAGCTCTTCTTGATAGTCTCTTTTTATAAGTATCAGGCATTCCTGTCTGAGAATCCTTCTTTGTAGCCTCCAGTCTTACTTATTTTGGGAGACTAAAATAAAGTGCATACCTTAAAATATTATTATTATTATTATTATTATTATTATTATTATTATTATTATTTAAAATGCCCAGGAATGGCTTAATTTTCGTCTTAACTGTCTTTCCAAAGTGTTTAAGATGAAGCAGTCAAACGGACTTTTGTTTCTATCTATTGTTAACAGTCAGCTGAGCTTTATGGGAGTCAATTCTGGAAAAATGAGAGCACATTTTCAATTCTGCTAGTGCCATTTGCGCTAGGTGGGTCCAGGTCTTGCTTGACCATTTATCTTCCCTCAGAAGCATCAGGGATATCTCCTTTCTCTGATGACTCTCCTCTTCATAACAAATGCACTGATTGGCTTTCTGTTCTCCAGTGGTCTCATTAATCTCCCTGATCAGGAGGTTATGTGGCTCAGAGTTGCAAAGCTCTTTAGAGAAGTTCCCTGTTCCCTGGATTCAGATTGACTCAGAGGGTAAGAGCCAAATATTGGTTTTCTTGGCCCTTTTCATTTAACTTTAATTTTAAATCCTAATCTTAAACATCCAGCAAATTAATTTTAACAGCCTTATATTAAGAGTACTGGACTTTAATGTCTATAACTTTATAATTATCTTTTTATTAATTGGGATCTGTATTATTCTGTCTGTATTGTAGGTGATGACTTATTATCTTGAATAAACCCATGTTGTGTTCTTAAAGCAACACATTTGTAAAACACTAACAGGGAATCTTTAGATAACTTATAAGAAAATTTCAACTAAAATTAAGAAAAGTAAAAATACTTAGTTCGTGTAATAGCTACCCTAAATTTTTTGGCTGAGTATTACATTATATCCCCTGTTTGAGATCCTAGGAATCTTGACATTTTTTATGTTTTTAACATAACTTTAAAGAAATATTATCTGACGTACTTGTTTCATAGTCATTCTCACATATAGTAAGATGGGACACACAGCCTTATCTCAGGTAAGGCAGGGCTCTTTATAAATCTTAAGCATTTTAGTTCTAAAGCTGATCTTTATTTATTTTTTTTTTGTTTGGGGGTCTGGGAAGATCTACTCCTTAAGAAACTAATAGTTCATACTCAGGATTGGTTTTTGGTAGGAAAATTTATGATAAACATGGATTATTAGAATTACTTTATAATTTGGAAGGGTTTCTAGAAAACAGTATACCAGATCTGTAAGTTTCTTTGTGAGGAGCCTCTAGGTCATTGTGGTGTTTGTGAACTTCCATTTTAGTGTACTGTTGCCAAGGTCAAAATGTACAGACAGTGAAGGTGTAACCCATCAACTTCATCTTCAGACACTTGCAAAATAGTTCCCAATTTCAGGTTTGGCTCTATGAGCAAGTGAATGTGCAGGTTGAGGGCTCAATCATTGGTTTTAAGAAGTATATGAACCTCTCATCAGATGATGCAGAAGAAATTGATTTAAAACAAAGTAAAGAAAAGAACTGGGTCACTGTGTACCAAAAGGAGATAATATTACTCTGCTACCAAGTGTCTCTAACTAGAAATGATCAATGAAGTCATGAATTATTGAGAAGGCCATTTTGTTTTTTTAGGTGTTTTTGTTTAGGAGTATAATCCTAAAGTATTTGTTTATATTGCTTTGATTACCCTTTTGTTATTACCAGATGACAATAATGGTATGTGGTTGTTTTTATTAAAAAGGAAAAATTAAAAGCAACATTGACAAAGTTTACATAAATTGTTTGTGGTCTCATGAACATTAGCTAACACCATATGATATCACATTTAAAACATGAATTAAAGAAAGCCTGAAAGTTTTCAACTTTTACATAGATTAGGCTCTCATTAACTTAAAAATACATTTAAATTGTTCCACAATGTAAAAAGTAACATAAAACTTTACATATCTTATTGATAACAGGTAAATAAATCTCCAATATATTTTTTTACCATACAACTTCAGAACACCAGCTTGATATAATGCTCTTTTAAAGTTTCTACCTTACAGACTTGCATACCTGTAAGATATGAAAACATTAATAGCATCACAATTACATTGATGTTTCTACATTAACCAAGTTTAGCTTTTAAAGAAATGGCAGTACAATGCTCTAAAATAACAGTTCTGATTTAAAAGTTTTTTTAATTTTTATGGTTCCTTGCTCTAGAAAAAATAAAACTTAATAAACACAATGTTATGGGTAAACTTATGTTTCAAAAAATTTTTGTCTCATTAACACATGACTGATTTTTAAAACCTTATATAGAGTTTAGTAAAAACTTATACAGACCTTAGTAAATGAATCAGATTTCTAACAAAAGTACTCACGAATGAGTAATCCCATATCAAATTTACTTTACTTATTTATCAAAATATTAGAGAAATGTATTGAACAGTGTAAACCATTTTTATGTTGAAGAAAATGTTCTAGAACCAAGGCACATTAGATGTTTTGTAGATATTAATATTTTATTAGATTTTTGAACACCTAGAAAAATTTGTAAGCTTAAATTTAAAAACATTTATTTTTATCTGTTTATCCGATTTAAATTGAAACATTTAAACCACGTGAACTAAAGATCTTTGGATCCACTTTTTAAAATTTGTTTTTATGAGCGCTTTTTTTAATGAGCGCTCCTTATATATGTTAATTTGTGTATCATATATATGATATACGGATATATGTCTATATAGACAGACAACACATAACAAAATTGTGCACACATAATAATAGTAAAGGCCTTGTAGTTTTTCACAGGTTAAATATCTATTGCAATGTTTCAAAAAGTCCACAGTTGGTCAAAGATAGAACTGATCAGAAAAACATTAACCTAGGTCTGTATGCTCAGAATCATGAGCTCAAAAATAATAAAGTATCTAAGGAAAACAATAAGAGTCCTAGAAAAAATGACTGGCCAGTAATTAGTAAATACCATACAATTTACTTTTTTTTTCCATTAGGCATCAAATCAGTCTCCTACTAAGCTTGCAGGCTTTTTTCATTTGCATTTCAACATGAGTCATGGCTGAGGTCTGGAAGGAGCAGGAAAAATACTGCTATTCTGAGCAGACACCTCAGGCCTAAGGCATATTAACCATAATTTTCCGGTTGGGGTGTTGAAAATTATGATACAAGTTCAAGATACAATTCACAAAATTTTATGTCTTTACATCTTATTTTGTCAACAGATACCATACTATGGTTTACTATCCTTGTCCAAATTAATGCACTGGTACACACAGTGACATTTTCTCTGGCTACCGAATTCAAAATTGGTTAAAAAAAAAGTGAATGATTGGGAAGTTACTTGCCAACTTGGAAGTAGAGTTCTTCAGTTTTCCATCCTAAGTATTTAAGTTCTCTGGCATGAATTACCTGAAATCTTAAACTAAACAATGACCTAAACCCGACTTTTAACTGCAAGATTGTGCAATGCTTCAAAAACCCATTCAGATACCAGTTTTTTATGATAAAACATCATCATTTGGACACACATTCAGCTAAGATCATTCCCAAAAAAAATTATAATATCAACACATTATTGCACATGTCTTAAAGGACCAGAAACAAAGACACAAGACAGACAGAAAGGAGGTAGAGACTATGGTTGTCAGACAGAATCCTTTAAACCAGAGCAGATAAGAGAAAAAATCTACTACACCAGTGGCACCACGGGGGGGACCAGATGTTTTAACAGAGGGGCAACCTGAAATGTAAAATAAAGTGCCTATATGGTGACTTTACTGAATTTAGTGTCCCCTTTTTCTTTTTCTCTTTTTTAACAAGACAGAGGTGGCATAATCCTTACAGTGCACGGAAGGAAGGAGGGTATTCCATGAATCAACAGGGCTTTGGCAGCTGCTGGGGGTCCCTCAGTCCCTCCTTTTACTTACAGGATTAGCTCCTCTGGTTCAGTTCCACCCCAAGCAAGCTCCATCTCCTAACATTTCAGTAGACAGCTCTCACAAAGTTCTGGGGCGGAGGGGGGGTACCAAGTTTGTAACTTAAAGTTCGGTTCCTGACCTAGAAGCAAATTTATACCAATTAAATAATGAGGAATGGGTTCTGAGAAAAAGAAAAGGGGAGGCTAATTGCTTTGCTAACAAAGGAGAAACACAGGGGACTCTGCCAAATGTTGTGACTCTCTTGATCTGGAGGGACAAGGGGTTTTAAAGGAGTTTCACTTGTTAACCTGGGAGATACTCAGTTCTTAGGTCCCCAGCAGGCATTGCCCTCTGCAATGGTTGTGCTCCAGGCAGCCAGCTAGGGGCTTCTATCATCCTGCTAAACAAAGGGGGGTAAAGTTCATTGCAGTTCCTTAAAACACAGTTCAAACGGGTGTCAGGCTTACTCTCTTTATTACCCATTTTCACGTCCAATATCCTTAAGTTTTTACAACCAAAATCACACAACAAAATGAACAAAAGCAAACAAACAAACAAACAAAAAAAATAGAACGCAGAACAAAACACACCACACACACACAAAAAGAAAAACAGAAACCCGGCGCCTAAACAGAAAAACAGTGGTACAGTGCAACATCTTGCTAAAGCTCCAGGGTAGGAGCGCGTGCGTGCCCGTCGGCACCTCTCTACACTTCCAGAGGAATTTCCTACAGAACAGAACAGAGGACAGAACGATTCTTGTTACTGTCCTGGACAGGAGTATATGTGAGCCTCCCCAGGCCACATCTCTGTCATCAGAAGAGATCTCCCTTAACCGGATATCAGATGTTATAAAGGCGCCACTTACCTATGGAGACCTCCTCCATCAGGTGCTTGCTAATAGTTTCAGTGCAGAGGTTCACTGCAATGCTCCCGGGACTAAAGGCTCTCTTCCTAATATAGAGAAGATGGACCAAACCAGGCCTGAGTGGGGAGCTGTTCCTTGGTGCCTATGGTTGATATACCATCCTAATTTGCAAAAGTGCCACAGAATGTAGGGTCAGCCTCCTTTTCATGGTACTCTTGGAAGCAACTGTTTGGACAAACTGGTTGCCAAGGCAGTGTCCTCATTCAGTTCCTGAAGGATGCGACCTCACCTCACTTCCTTGGTAATGGAACTCTCTGAACTTGGGATCCAGGAAGCCAGGCACACAGAGCCAATCCCAGTCCCAGTCCTAGTGGTCTCACTTGCTTCGATTTAGCAAGGACAGAGTCAGTCTTTCTTGGTACCTACTGATGTGAGGATGGCCAAATGCCAGAAAAACTCTGAAGAGGGGCCTTTTTTGAAAAAGCAGGTAGTGGCTCACAGCTGGCTCCTGACCACTTCACAGAGTTGGACAAGGAGACCAGATCTGAAACAGGACAGGCCATATCGGGGGAACACAGTATGACCCAGCAGTCAGAGGACACTCTGGAGAGTGAGAGACCTACTTGGGGGAAGGAGGTGACTTTGTGGGTGTGGATGTGTGTTTGTGGTTTTGTCTCATGTTCAGAGAATAGGTAGGAAAGTCGGTTTGTTTGGTTTGGAGTGAACTGTTTCTAGTAAGTTGTTGGACAAGGTGAGTGTTTCTATGTCTGTGTATCCCACTGTGTCCGTGGTTGTAGACATTAGAAAAGAGAATGCATCAATGGATGTTTCCTGTCTATTAGAAAGCTTCCCAGCATTCATCCTGCCCAATTAATGAATACTCTAGGGCTTGCCTTATCAATGGGCAACACCGGCTATCTTCCTAAGTTCCTGTTTTCTTCCTGAATTCTGGCCACTCTCCAGAATAGACTCATGCTTTTGTGTCCACGATATGTAGCACCTCCAAGCACCGTGACATGGACATGTACTGGATAGCTGAAGGAATTGGCAAGAATCTCAGAAAACTCAGATACCAGTGTGACCAGGATAGTCTCAGTGGAGAAACCCTGCAATTGGCCTTTTTATTACCTATTGTTCTGTTGCCCTGAATGTCAGGAAGGTCTTTGCCTCAGGCCACGCCTTCGAGATTCCTGAAGAAAAGAGTTTTCAAATGGAAATGAATGGGCATCACCTGTGGCTGTTTGCTTAATTCCTTTGGAAAGGGATGTGTCTGAATCAGCCCTTTGGCCCTGTGTGAGCCTAGAGCTTAGATTCTCAGCACCTGATGGATCGTAAGAAAGATCCCATGTGTGGATCCAAATCAAAATGGCCAAAAATCAGTCATTGTGGATGAAGTCTCTCGCATTCCTCCATAAGGTTCTTAACCTCCCTCAAGTGAGAATAGGGATCCAATGGGTCAAATGAGTTATTCAAAGCCCTGCAGATGCTAGCCCATAGGTTCTTGGGTTTTCTTATGAATCCAATTCAAATAAAGAATCTAAACCGACAGTCAGTAGGCCTCAAATTGGAGAACAGAGCTGTGTTAACGGCAGGCATATTTGATCACTCCTGGTTCACAGGAAGGGTGTCCAGGCCACCCTGACTTTTGGTAAATGAGGGGAAAGGGAGCTTACTTGGGACACTGTCTTGTGCTGCGCCTCTCATGGAATTCTCCTGCCAGAAGTTATGATGAGTGTCTATATGGAAGAAGATGAGTGTCATGTGAGAGTGTTTTGGTTTTAACTGCGGTCATTTGTGTGGAAGTTGGAAGAGATAACTGGGTCCAACTTGGCTTGCACTTTGGTGTGATTCCCCTTAGAGACTGTGTTTTGGAACTGACCTCCGAGAAGGTACAAGGTCCTATGACATTGTATATCCATATTTCTGGGACATCTCTACAGAACGTAATTCAATGCTAAGTATACCAGTCAAGGGCCAAATGAACTTCTGGACTTCAAATCTTAACTAGATTTCTGTTTTCATATTTATATTGAAAGGTTAATAAAATAGATACTTGTCATTTCCTGTTTTTCTGTATGCTTAACAAAACACCATTGAAATCTTGAGAACTGTTTACTATTCTTGTTCCCAGAATGTGCTGTCCCAAACTGCCAAACTGCAGAATGTACTCCGTCAACCAGTTGCTCGCAAACTGACACTCGCCATTACCCATCAATAAATTTCTCTCCCTGTGAAGCAAGTACCTGAGTATTTCTTCCACCATTTCTGGGAGCAATATTTTGAAGATGTATAAATTAGTATTCGGGGTACAAACAGGTGTACTCTTTGTCTTTGAATAGGGAGAATATGCATGTATAGACCATACTGTGAATAAATAATATAACTGGTTCCAACTTCAAATAATGGATTGAATTGAAATGTGAAAATATACAGGAAAGCTTATATTGATATACAACCATTCATTCCAACCCGTTTTACATCTAATGGTAATATGAGGATTATGGTTTATCATGAAGAGTGTGTGAGTTTTGCTTAAAATTGATTATGGAAATTGAAAATATTTTTTTTTGGAAAAAAGTCTCATAAAAAGACCAGTCAAGAAACCTGGAGAAATACATGTGTTCTGAAGCAGGAAGTGACTGAAAGTGAAACAAATGCATATAAATTTGTGAAATTGTAAATGAAATACATATCCTCTGATGTGCATTAACTGAAGGAATATTAATGTACCAGTGTTGAGTAAAAATGAACGTCAAAATAAACATCATGTCCCATAGGAATCTTCTTGCATTGATGTTAAACTGAGTCAGTTAATGTAGAAATATTAGGATTTGAATTCACCATTCACTGAATTTAGTTTTCAGTCCTAAGAAACAAATATGTATTTCAGGTGGATGAATATTTCTGAGAATAATCTTGTGAAAATTTGATTATAATTCCACATACATGAACATGAATGAATTTTGGGACTGTACATAAGACACATCTATTTCATATTTTGAAATATATGGAGAGTGTGCATATATATATATATATATATATATATATATATATATATATATACAAGAGTGTGTATACACACACACACACACAAAACAGACATTAAAAAGTAGCAATATATATGCCAATTGAAATTCTTCATGAAATATATATCATCCACAGATCCAAAAATCTTCATTTTACTGAGCGTGGATTTATGTGTAATATTGTTTAACTAGGAAGCTCACCTATAGCTTAAATTTTCAGTTACAACATCGTTTAGGAGGAGTGATCTCTTCTCATAATTTGTATCTGCCAAGTCAGCAACCTCACAAAAATGTACGTGTGATACCAGGTAGGATTCTATATGTGCATATAAAAATACATGTGCTGAATATGCTACAGAGAAAGGGAGACAGGAATTCACATATTTGTCAACTTTAAAAACACATTGAGAGAGGGAGGGGCAGATCTGCCAATCGCTCCTTCAAGGTAGGCGGACCTGCGACCCACCGGGTGAATAGGACCAGTGGCCCGCCACCGTAGAAAACACATCGCCCTGGTTGGGGGAGGGGCAATGCCGCCGGGCCTGCAAGGTAGGCAGACCTGTGACCCACAGCAGGACAGGCCCAGCAATCTGCGGTGGGGCAGAGACGCCCTCTGCGCCTGCAAGGTAGGTGGACCTGCAACCACCAACAGACCAGGCCTATGGCCCGCCAGCATGGTATACACATCGTCCCGGTTGGGGGAGGGGTGGAGCAGCCACAGGCGCCTGCAAGGTAGACAGACCTGCAAGGGACAGACAAAACAGACCCAGTGGCCCGCGGATGGTCAAAGCTGCCGCCCACACCTGCAAAGTAGCCCGACATGTGACCCACTGGCAGAACAGGCCGAGTGCCTGCAGAGGGGCAGAGCTGCTGCTCGCACCTTCAAGGTAGGCGGACCAGCTACCGACTTTCAGAACAGGCCCAGCAGCCTGCTGGTGTGGTAGGCACATTGTCCCAATTGTAGGAGGGGCAGAGCCACCACCCGTGCCTGCGAGGGAGACTTTGAAACTATACAAGAGCAATATAAATATATAGGGGAAAAATTCAATAACACAACAGTTTCACCAAGCAGAAAGAAATATGAACAGTTTGAAAAGACAAGGAAAGAAAGGACCATAAGCAATGCAGGTAAAGTCAACGTTAGAAGAGGTAATATCTGCAGCAGATGGAATGTCAGATAAAGAACTCAGGATATACATGCTTCAGATGATCTGGAGTCTCAAGGAAGACATTAGAGAGCAAAATCAGACAATGAAAGATCACCTTGATAATGAATTACATAAAAAAAATCCAAGAAGCATAAGATCAACTATACAGGGAGATAAAGATTATAAAATCAAACAAACAGAAATCCTAGGAATGCAGGAATCAATAAACCAACTTAAAAACTCAATTGAGAATACTACCAGCAGAGTAGAACACTTAGAAGATAGAACATCAGACAATGAAGACAAATTATTTCAACTTGAAAAGAACACAGACAGCTCAGTAAGACTTTTAAGAAACCATGAGCAGAACATCCAAGAAATATGGGATAACATAAAAAGACCAAACTTAAGAGTCATTGGGATACAGGAAGGTATAGAGGTCCAAACAAAAGGAATGAGCAATATATTCAATGAAATATAGGAGAAAACTTCCCAGACTTGTAGAATGAGACAGAATCGCAAATCCTAGAAGCTTACATGATGCCAAATGTGCAAAATCATAAGAGATCCACACCTAGACATATTATAATGAAGATGCCCAACATACAGAAAAAGGAGAGAATTTTAAAAGCTACAAGATAAAGGAAGCAGATTACATTTAGTGGTAAACCATTCAGGATAACAGCTGATCTTTCAACAAAGATTCTGAAAGCTAGAAAATCCTGCAATAACATTTTTCAAATACTGAAAGAAAATGGGTTCCATTCAAGAATTGTGTATCCAGTGAAATTAAGCTTCAGGATAGAAGATGAAATTAAAACTTTCCACGATAAACAAAAGTTAAAAGAATTTGCAGCTAGAAAACGATTTCTTAAAAACATCCTTGGCAAAACATCACAGGAAGGGGAAATGGAAAATAACAATGAAAACCAACAGTGGGAGGTAGAGGAGTAAAGGGGGGAAAATAATCAAGGAGGAAAACAAACCATGTTTAGTAACATAAATATACAAATATGGCTGGAAGAACAACCCATATCTCAATAATAACCCTAAATGTTAATGGCTTAAACTCACCAATTAAGAGACACAGGCTAGTAGAATGGATCATAAAACAAGACCCAACAATATGCTGCCTACTGGAGACGCATTTGTTAGGAAAAGATATACATAGACTGAAGGTGAAAAGTTGGGAAAAATCATATCACTCATATGGACTTCGGAAACAAGCAGAAGTGTCATACTCATATCAAATAAAATAGATTTCAAGCCAAAGTTAATCAAAAGGGATAAAGAGGGACACTACATACTGCTCAAGGAAACCATCCACCAACAAGACATAACAATCATAAATATATATGCCCCAAACATTGGTGCAGCTATGTTCATCAAACAAATTCTTCTCAAGTTCAAGATTCTAATAAACCAATATACAATACTCATGGGAGACTCAAACACACCTCTCTCACTAATGGACTGATCTTCCAAACAAAAGTTGAATAATGAAACTATAGAACTCAATAACACAATTAATAACTCAGACTTATGATATATATATATAGAATATACCACCCAACATCAAGCAGTTACACTTTTTTCTCAGCAGCACATGGATACTTCTCAAAAAATAAATCATATACTATGTCACAGAGCTACTCTTAGACAATATAAAGGAGTAGATATAATACCAGGCATCTTATCTGATCAAAAGGAAATGAAACTGAAAATCAACAATGGAAGAAAGAAGGAAAAATCATGTATCACATGGAGAATGAAAAATAGGTTACTGAATGATCAATGGGTTATAGAAGACACCAAGGAGAAAATTAAAAAATTCTTAGAGATAAATGAAAACACAGACATTACATATCAGAATCTATGGGACACATTGAAAGCAGTTCTAAGAACAAAATTCATTGCTTGGATTTCATTCCTTAAAAAAAGGAAAAAAAAAAAAAGACAAATAAATGATCTCATACTTCATCTCAGAATCCAAGAAAAAGAAGAGCAAAACAACAGCAAAAGAAGTAGAAGCCAAGAAATAATTAAAATCAGAGCTGAAATTAATGAAATCGAAACAAAGAAACAATTGAAAAAATTGACAAAACTAAAAGATGGTTCTTTGAAAAAATAAATAAAATCGACCGACCCTTAGCCAAGCTAACAAAGAAAAGAAGAGGGAGAATTCAGTATCACAACAGATAGTTCAGAAATACAGAAGATAATCCGAAATTATTTTGAATTCTTATTCTTCAATAAAATAGAAGATAGTGAAGGCATCGATAAATTTCTCAAGTCATATAATCTGCCCAGATTGAGTCAGGAGGATATAGGCAACCTAAACAGACCCATAACAATTGAGGAAATAGAATAAACCATCAAAAGACTACCAACTAAGAAAAGCCCAGGACCGGATGGGTATACAGCAGAGTTTTACAAAACCTTTAAAGAGGAACTAATACCAATACTTTTCAAGCTATTTCAGGAAAAATGCAAAAATCCTCAATAAAATTGTGGCGAATCGGATACAAAAACATATTAAAAAAATTGTGCACCATGATCAAGTAGAATTCATCCCTGGGATGCAAGGCTGGTTCAATATACAGAAATCAATAAATGTTATTCATCACATCAATAGACTTAAAAATAAGAACCATTTGATCATCTCGATAGATGCAGAAAAAACATTCGACAATGTACAGCATCCCTTTATGTTCAAAACTCTGGAAAAACTAGGGATAACAGGAACATACCTCAATAATGTAAAAGCAATCTATGCTAAGCCTCAGGCTAGCATCATTCTGAATGGAGAAAAATTGAAGGCATTCCCTCTAAAATCTGGAAGAAGATAGGGATGCCCTCTCTCACTACTTCTGTTCAACATAGTTCTCGAAACACTGGCCAGAGCAATTAGAGAGATTAGAGAAATCAAAGGCATAAAAATAGGAAAAGAAGAACGTAAATTATCACTATTTGAAGATGACATGATTCTATACTTAGCAGACCCAAAAAAGTATACAAAGAAACTATTAGAGCTAATAAATGAATTCACCAAAGTGGCAGGATATAAAATCAATATGCATAAATCAAAGGCATTCCTGTATATCAGCAACAAATCCTCTGAAATAGAAATGAGGACAACCATTCCATTCAAAATATCCACACACACACACACACAAAAATACTTGGGAATCAACCTAACAAAAGAGGTGAAAGACTTATAAAATGAAAACTACAGAACCCTAAAGAGAGAAATAGAAGAAGATCTTAGAAGATGGAAAAATATACTATGTTCATGGATAGGCAGAACTAACATCATCAAAATGGCAATATAACCAAAATTCTCTATATGTTAAATGCAATGTCAATCGGGTCTAAAAGCATGCAATGGAGGAAGGATAGCATCTTCAACAAATGGTTCTGGGAAAACTGGAAATTCATATGCAACAAAATGAAACTGAATCCATTTCTCTCGTCATGCACAAAAGTTAACTCAAAATGGATCAAGGAGCTTGATATCAAATCAGAGACACTGCATCTGATACAAGAAAAAGTTGGCTATGATCTACATACTGTGGGGTTGGGCTCCTAATTCCTCAATAGGACATCCATAGCACAAGAGTTAATAACAAGAGTTAATAACTAGAATCAACACATGGGGCTTACTCAAAGCAAAAAGTTTTTTCTCAGCAAAAGAAACAATAAGAGAGGTAAATAGGGAGCCTAAATTCTGGGAACAAATCTTTACTCCTCACACTTCAGATAGAGCCCTAATATCCAGAGTATACAAAGAACTCAAAAAATTAAACAATAAGAAAACGAATAACCCAATCAACAAATGGTCCAAGAACCTGAACAGACACTTCTCAGATGAGGACATACAATCAATCAATAAGTACATGAAAAAATGCTCACCATCTCTTGCAGTCAGAAAAATGGAAAACAAACCCACCCTAAGATACCATCTCACTCCAGTATGATTGGCAGCCATTATGAAGTCAAACAACAAGTGCTGGTGACGATGTGGGGAAAAGGGTACACCTGTACATTGCTGGTGGGACTGCAAATTGGTGCAGCCAATTTGAAAGAAGTATGGAGATTTCTTGGAAGCTAGGAATGGAACCACCATTTGACCCAGCTATTCCACTTCTCAGTGTATTCCCTAAGACCTAAAAAGTACATGCTGCATTGACACTGCTACATTGATGTTCATAGCAGCACAATTCAAAATAGCAAGAGTGTGGAACCAACCTAGATGCCCTCCAATAGACGAAGGAAAAAAAATGTGGCATGTATACACAATGGAGTAATACTCTGCATTAAAAAATGTCAAAATCATAGAATTTGCCAGGAAATAGATGGCATTAGAACAGATTATGCTAAGTGAAGCTAGCCAATCCCTAAAAAAAAACAAATGCCAATAGTTTTATTTGATATAAGGAGAGTAACTAAGAACAGAGTTGGGAGGAAGAGCATGAGAAGAAAATTAACATTAAACGGGGGTGAGAGGTGGAAGAGAAAAGGAAAGAGAAGGAAAATTGCATGGAAATGGAAGGAGACCCTCATGGTTATACAAAATTACATACAAGAGGAAGTGAGGGGAAAGGGGGGAAAAAACCAAGGGGGAGAAATGAATTACAGTAGATGGAGTAGAGAGAGAAGATGGGAGGGGAGGGGATGGGGGATAGTAGAGGATAGGAAAGACAGCAGACTACAACAGACACTACTATTGCAATACGTACAACAGTGGATGTGTAACAGATGTGATGCTGAAACCTGTATATGGGGTAAAAATGGGAGTTCATAACCCACTTGAATCAAAGTATGAAATATGATATGTCAAGCAAAAGGTAAAGTTTTGAACAACCAACAATAAAAATTAAAGGAAAAAACACATAGAGAACTATTTCAATGAAAAATGGACTAGATATATAACACCTACCCTTTATCATGCAAAAGGCAATTCCAACTATACACCATGCTTCCTCTGAACGGCTTGTATTTCTATTCTGTTTGTGTTATTATTCTCCATCATAGTAGGATTAGTAGTCAGAGTCTAGTAGGGTATGGGTTAGTGTCAGGGATTCAGTATTTTGAATGGAAAAAAGGAAAATGAATCCAATGTGCATGCAAATATGGGCTACACAATAAATTTCCCACTCTCATCCAGAACAATGGCCTCACATTACCTTCGCCCCAAATAAGACGCAATTAGAGGAGAAGAGTTGGAAAATCTGTGAATATATATCTGGAATGGAAAATTCAAAGGAGTTCACAACCTTGGATGTGGTAGAGGAGTTTCCAAATGTAAGGGACAAGGTAAACACTCCACATACTTGTAGCTCTTCTGGCCTAAAGACTTCTTGAGAAACTGCCTCTGAGGTTGGGAACTCAAAATATATATTGTTGTCAGGAGCTTTAGCTTTCTTTCTAGTGAGACCATCAGAGCTGGGTCTACATCTATGTGACCTGGAGGACGTGGTTTCTTATTTTCCAATGAACACTAGGCTACAGTACTGAATTCTCTCTTTGTAAGTAAACTGTGACCACTGGGGTCTAAGAGTCTCCCCATGTGGACTGTGAAGGCATTTGGTCATTCTCCACTTTTCGTGGTGTTTCTTGCTGCTACACTGGGAGATTGGTATTTTCTACATGAAATACAAGGAGTTGAACTGGGACACAGTGCTGAAGCGAGTTCTGTCATGTGTAGTGGGTCATGGTCTGCAGGAGAATGCACCAACCAGGCTTCTAGCCCACATAGATTGTCCCCTTGTCCATAGCAACTTGATTATGAACATTGCCCTAAAAATTCTCCATATACCAATATGCCTTTACATATAAGGGTTTCCTGGCTGCACCACGTCAGTCACATGCCATTTGGAAGCAATGGCAGATCCACATGGCCCCACCACGGATGTTTTATCACAAACCTGCACACCAAAGCTTGCGCCTACAATTGAGGAGTATCCAACTTACTGGCATCTCTGTTCTACACCATTTTAATGAAACTCAGTCAATAAAGGCACGCATGATCAGCAATAGGGCATACAAAGGTTCTCCAGTGCCACCTGGTCATAGGAATTTCAAAAATTTTATGGTATTTATCTAGCCATTTTTTAAGGTGGAAGTTGGAGGCACTGTGGGTTTCAATTCATTTAGGAACCATTAAATTGTGAGGAAGCTCATTACAATGAAATCTCTGGAGGACACTCAAAGGCAAGTCTTCCCAAAGAGTCGCCAAAAGGTCACATGAAGCCAGGCCCATTGAGGTCTACAGTGTGAGGTCTATGTGTGTTTTGACTATGGCTGCCAAGTCTTTCAGAATAAAATCTTGTGATATCCTGGGTGAGATTCCCAGTGCTCTGTGGAAAGCCAGCCTGGGCCTAGGTCTCAGTTTCCAAGAGCGAGTCTCATATGTGGCCTCCTAAAAACTCAACACAATTCATGCCAATACTTCTCTGAGTTCAGTTCCATAACTCAGTCTCTAAGGGGAATCACACCAGATTTCAAGTCCTGGTTGACCTACTCATCTCTTCCAACCCCAACACAAATGACCAAAATTAAACCAAAACATTCCCACATGACCCTCATCTTATTGCATATAGACACTCATCTTAACCTCTGGCTGGAAGTTTCCATGAAGGACACAGCCCAAGACAGTGTCCAAAATAGGCTTCCTTGGCCCTTATTTTCCTAATGTCAGGGTGGCCTGGACACCCTTCCTGTAACCCAGGAGTGATCAAATAGGCCTGCTGTAATACTGCTCTGCTTCTCCAATTTGAGGCCTACTGACAGTGGGGTTTAGAATCTTTATGTGAATTGGAGTCATAAGAATACACAAACACCACTGGGCTAGCATGTGCAGGGCTTTGAAGAAATCATTTGACCCAAAGGATCCCTATTCTCACTTGATGGAGTTCAGGAACCTTACAGTGGAAGGCAAGAGACTTTATCCTCAATGACTCCTCTTTTGGGCATTTTGGTTTTGGATTCACACATGGGATCTTTCTTTATATCAATCAGGTGCTAAGAATCTAAGCCACAGCCTCACACAGGGCCAAGAGGCTGATTCAGACACACCCCTTTCTAAAGCAATTAGGCAAAGAGCCACAGGTGAGGCCCTTTCATTTCCATTTGAAAAGTGTTTTGTTCCGGCTTCACGAAGGTGTGGCCTGAGGCAAAGAAATTCCTGACATACAGGGGAATAGAACAAAAGGTAAGCAAAAGGCCCAAAGCACGGTTTTTCCACTGAGACTTTACTGGTCACACTGATATCTGAGTTTACTTAGTTGCTCGCCATTCCCTTCAGCTATCCAGTACATGGCCATGTCACAGAGCTTGAAGGTGGTACTTCTCTTGGACACAAAACCATGAGCCTATTCTGGAGAGTGGCCAGAATTCAAAAATAAAACCAGAACTTAGGAAAATAGCAGGTGTTGCCCATCGATAAGGGAAGCCGCAGTGCATTCATATATTCGGCTGGATGAATGCTGGGAAGCTTTCTACCAGACAGGACACATCCATTCATGCATTCTCTTTTCTAATGTCTACAACCACGGACACAATGGGATACACAGACATAGAAACACTTGCTTTATCAAATCACTTATTAGAAACAGTTCACTCCAAACCAAACAAACCGCCATTCCTACCTATTCTGAGAACATGAGACAAAAGCACAAACACACACCCACACCCACAAAGCACAGTCTTCCCCCAAGTAGGTCTCTGACTATCTGGAGTGTCCTCTGACTATTGGGCCAAACTATGTTCCCCCGAAATTGCCTGTCCTGTTTCAGATCTGGTTTCCTTGGCCAACTCTGTAAAGTTGTCAGGAGGCAGCGGTGATCCACTACCTGCTTTCTCAGGAAAGGCCACTCTTCAGAGCTTTCCTGGCTTTTGGCAATCCTCATATCAGTAGGTACCAACAAAGACTGATTCTGTCCTTGGTAAATCCAAAGAAGTGAGACCACTGCTACTGGGACTGGAATGGGATTTGGGTGCCTGGATTCCTTGATCTCAAATTCAGAGAGTTCTATCACCAAGGATGTGAGGTGAGGTCTGAGGTCACTTCCTTCAGGAACTGAATGAGCTCACACCATTTGCAACCACTTTGTCCTAACAGTTGCTTCCAAGGGTCCCCTGAAATGAAGGCTGCCCCTACTTCCTGTTACAGTTTCACAAGTTTGAATGGTATATTAACCATAGGCAACCGGGAACAGCTCTCCACACAGCCTGGTTTGGTTCTTCTTCTCTACATTAAGAAGAGAGAGGATGATTCAGACATATCCCTTCATCCTGACCAGGTTGTTTGCAAGAGAAGATGAGTTTTGCTCACTCAGTTCCTTCATAGCTGCCTACAACTTCTCCAGGGATCATTTTTGCTTGTACCTTTGAGTTTCTTAGCAATAGGAAGTTCCCATACATTCCTATATTTTAAGACCTACTCTGTCCCTGCTCTTCTGTAAAGTTATATTGAGGGAACAGTGTATGGTTAGGGTTAATAACAGGTTCAATTTGCATTAGGAATCATTCTGCTGGATGAATAATGGTATTGAAAACCTACGATATTTACAAGAATATATAGGTGAAACATAAGTATGAAAACAGAAATCTATTTAAGATTTGAAGCCCAGAAGAGCATTGGGACCTTGATTGTGATACTGAGCTTTGATTTATTTTCTGCACAGATGTCTCAGATACATCAATATACAATGGCAAAGTTCCGTGTATTTTGGATGATTGATTGTCAAAGAGAACTTCCAGTCAAAAAGGGATAATCAGTAGGATTAGGAAGATAGTCGGTAGGTTTAGAAAGGAGAGTGAGCATAGGATTTGGACCAAAAGTTCTTTAGCTATAGGGTTTTGGGTATAGAGTGAATGTAAATGTCACCACATGTGAAGAGTCAGTCACAATGATGAACTGGGGAAAATATGTAGGAAAGCAGATATCAATAGAGACATTAGGAAATCTGGCAAAGTGTAGTCGGTAGTGAAGGGTTAATATAATAGGTACTTATCACTTCCTGTTTTCTGTATGCTTAATAAAACACTGTTGAAATCTTGAGAACTGTTTGCTAATCTTGGTCCCAGAATGTTCTGTCCTCAACTGCCAAACTGCAGAAAGTACTTACTCACCCAGTTGCCCACAAACAGCTCACTCGCCCGGACCCATCAATAAACATCCTGCCCTGCCCTCTCAAAGGAAAGTATATAAGCTCTGCTTAAGCTGTTCTCAGGGCTCTCTGCTCTATTCAAGTGAACTCTGAGCCCCAGCATGCTGGACCCATAATAAACCCTTTGCTTTTGCATGAGACAGTCTCTTGGTGGTTTCTTCCCCGGACGCTCGCCCGACCTTTACATATGGAGGTTCCACCGAGATCCAGCAGCGGCAGATGAGAGACCCCAACGGGCTCCTCTCGGGGTATGTAAGGCGCCTCTTTCTGGTTTCAGGTTTCAGGTTAGGGCTTGGCAAAATGGCTGTTGATGAAGAGTGTGAGCTCTCTCCGACGATGGCTGACAGACATGTCATAGAGCCACAGGCCACGTCACTGGGGGACTCCCCAGAGAACTCGGGAAATCGAGGAACAATAGTCTCCTCGACTCAGTGATATTTTGTTTCAGATTCGGCATATCCAGCCCATCAGGTTTTGCCGGCTACTCAGTCCTGGTCTCAGTGTTGGACGTCCATTGCCTGTCTTTATTGTATTGTCTTGTCTGTGTCATGTGTCATTGCTTTTACTGATTGTTTGTCTTTCATAATGGGATAGAGCACTTCAATGCCTCTTTCCCTGACCCTTGATCATTGCACCAAAGTCCGCTTAAGGGCTCAGAATCTTTCTTTTTCAGTAAAACGCTGGACCTGGCAGACTCTCTGTGCCTCAGAATGGCCCACCTTTGGATTCAGATAGCCCCTAGAAGGATCTTTCTACTTCCCACTAATTTAAAAAGTCAGAGATATTGACTTTCAGCCAGCGCCACATAGACATCAGGATCAAGAGACATATATCTTAACTTTTCAGGACATCTGCAATTCTCCTCCTCCATGTGTGAAGCTTTTCCTTGCCCCTGCCCCCACTCCTACTCCTTCCCTCATGCTCTCTCAAACCTTCTGCTCCTCCTCCTCCTTCAACCTCTGTTCTCCCTGAGTCACAAGATTTGACTCTACTGGACTCTCGTCCTACTACTTATTCCCTGCCCTCGTCCCCCAACACCCAACACCCTCTAAGTAATTCCCCTGCTGCTGACTCAGCCTGTCCGCCATTGGAGGAAGCTAAGCGAGCCCAGCGCACTCCAAATAACTCCCCTGCAGCAAACACACCCCCTCCTCCCCTGGAGGATGCTGGCCCGGCTAAAGGAATTTGCCGGCGTTGAATGATTGAAATCCCTGGAACTCCCGTGATGCTTCCTCTCCATTTCTAAGGAACAATGATTGATGACAACCATGGGGGAAAAATGCAAGCCTACCAGTTTTTACCTTTCTCCTCTTCAGACCTAAATAACTGGAAAAATAACAATCCCCCTTTTACCGAGGACCCCACCTGGGTCTCAGGTGTGGTTGAATCATTGATGTTTTCACACCAGCCTACTTGGGATGACTGCCAACAACTCCTAGGGACTCTCTTCATGACAGAGGAACAAAAGAGAATCTTCCTGGATTCTAGAAAAAAAATATTCTCGGACCAGATGGGTGACCGACAAAACTTCCCAACATATGCAAAGCCGCCTTTCCCATGCACAGACCCAACTGGGACCCCAAAACCTGTGAAGGTAATGAGCATCCTTCCTCTTATTGCCGGGCTCTAATAGTGGGTATCTTAGTGGCCGCTGGGCGATCAACTATTTTGGCCAAGGTAAGAGAGATTATTCAAGGGACTGATGAATGTCCCTCCATGTTCCTACAGGGAATTATGGAGGCATATAAGAGATTTACTCCTTTCAATCCTCAGGCAGAGAATCAAAAGGCATCTGTCATGGTGGCCTTTATTGGGCAAGCTGTTCTGGATATTAAAAGACAGTTACAATGCTTAGATGGATTACAAGATATGAGTTTGAGAGGTTTAGTCAGAGAAGCCAAGAAGGTATACTAAGAGAGAAACTGAGGAAGAGTATGGAGCAAAGGGAGGATAAAAGAAACAAAAGACAGACTAAGGCATTGACTAAGGTCCTGGTCACAACAACAAATAGACCAGAAATTAAGAAACATGGAGACAGGAAGGGACACCGGGGACCACACTAGAGGCCACCCCTGGCCTCAATTCAATGTGCCTACTCTAAAAAAAAAGGACACTGGGCTAAAGAGTGCCCTAGAAAGAGACAGCCAGGCCAGCTGGACATTCTGACTCTGTAGGATTACTAAGAAAGTCGGGGCTCAGATCCTCTCCTCGAGCTCAGGTTAACTTTTGAAGTGGAGGGGACCCCAGTATACATTGAAGTGGATACAGGGGCAATATATTCTGCCTTTAAGGCCCCATTGGAACCTCTATCAAATAAAAGGTCTCTAATTCAAGGGGCTAATGGCAGTAAATATTAGGCTTGGACAACTAAGAGGACCATGGACCAGGGGAAAGGAAAAATCCATCACTCCTTCCTAGTAATCCCAGAATGCACGGCCCCATTGATTGGCAGAGATCTGCTCACAAAGCTCTGGGCCAAAATAACTTTTAACCCTGAAGGCCCCCAAGTGGAATTTCTAAATCCTTCAGTAAAAACTCCTATAATCACGGCTCTAACTATGTCAGTAGAAAATGTACATCAAATCACTCACCTTGGTTCAAAGAAACTGCATTCATTTTTGAAGGATCAAAAACAGAGTTTTCCACTAAGCGACTCACAGTGAAAGGAAACAACTGAATGGATAACAAAAGCCTGTTGGGTCCATCAATTGGTTAATTCTTACCCTTCCAAGCTTCCTGCAGGAAATCACCTACGAGGAACCAGACCAGGACAATTCTGGGAAGTGGACTTTACTGAAATTAAGCCAGCAAGGAATGGACTTAAATATCTCCTAGTCTTTGTAGATACATTTTCAGGATGGATTGAAGCTTTCCCCCCCCCAAAAAAAAAGAAAAGAAAAAAAAATGAAACAGCGCAAATGGTGGTCAAGAAGATCCTGGAAGATATTTTTCCAAGGTATGGCCTGCCTAAAGTAATAGGGTCTGATAATGGACCGGCGTTCGTGGCCCAGGTAACTCAGAGGTTAGCAAGGACCCTGGGGATTAATTGGAAATTACATTGTGTTTACAGACCCCCGAGTTCAGGACAGGTAGAAAGAATGAATAGAACCATTAAAGAAACCATAACGAAATTAAGCTTAGAGACCGGCATAAAAGATTGGACTATGCTCCTGCTTTATGTACTGTTTCATGCAAGAAATACTCAATCTATTTCTTTGTGTAACCTCACACCCTGTGAAATTCTCTATGGTGTCCCTCCTCCAGTAAGGGTCCTACCCCAACTCTAAGACCTAACGATTCCTTCCACATCCCCTTGCTTAACAGACTTAAAGCTCTTGAAAGAACTCAGAGATACCTGTGAAAACAGATGGCCAATGCCTACCAACCTGGGGATGAGGGGACTCTATAGCGATATCAAATAGAGACTTCATCTATGTAAGACGACATCTGGTGTCATCCCTGGAACTCCACTGAAAAGGACCATACCAGGTGCTACTTATAACACCTACAGGGTAAAGGTAGTCAAAATCACTTCCTGGATCCCTACCTCTCATCTCAAGCCTGTGCCCTGTCCAGACTCTGGCTGGAAACTGAAAAAGACTGGAAACCCTTTCAAATTGTGGATTCGCTGTGTGGATAAGGCTATAGACTCTCCCCTTGACCACCAGTAGTCCTAACCCTCATAAGCCTGTTCAGCAGCGATGTCTGATCACAAATCCTACTGGAAAGGAAGTATGGTCTATCTTGCATACAGCCCGCTTATTGACCTGGTGGCCATCTCTCCAGCCAGACATTTGTCAGCTGTGTATAGGTCTTCCCTATTGGGATATCCCTAATGAAGAGGATCCCACTAACATTCCATTAAATTCCTTCCATATCATAGATAATGGAAACAAACATTATTGATGTAGGGACACGCGAGCCAGATGCTGGTTGGCTAGCCTAGATTACTATGTTTGCCCAGTGTACTATCAAAGCCACAAACAGTCAAGGCTGTGTGCTGGAAACGCCGACATCTTCTGTAAGTCATGGGGATGTGAGCATACAGGGACTGCCACATGGAACCCAAACTCCTCATCAAATTCTGTACACAGCATTGGCCATATTACCAATTAGACAACCAAAACTGATGGCCCCCTGAGGGGTCTCTAGATCTTCAAATTCTGTGTGACCTTTTTAACTTCTGCAAGTGCTCAAAAGGGTGAAAGGAGATTCCTCTATGTGGAGGCCTTTTCTCTCCTTTGCTCACATCGTGAACTATGCTTCTCCAATACATGCTCACCCTCAGCCTTCTGCTCTAGACTCTCTGTTGTCACTCCCACATCATCAACTTGATTTCTCCCCTCCAATTACTATATTAAAAACCCAAACCTCCACCGTTTCTCAGACCATTGCCCCCTTGCTGAGGTAGCAGGTACTGAGGTAACCCTCCACTCACTCACTCCTCTCTTCTCCTGTCAGTGCCCACACTAGGTCCCACCAGGTCCTCTTACCAGCTAACCCAAAGCTCAAACCAGCTGAGAAGAGCCCTCAGACCCCTATCCAAGATGTAATGAAAATGGCCTTTAAAGTTGCTTTGTCATCACTGAAAACAGGTTACTAAGAATTTAAAGTCCCTTACAGGCTTTTTGGGATACTCACTCCCATCTCCCCCTCTGTTCTACCCGTTCTACTACTCATGTTTTTGTTGCTAGGAAGATCTCAAAACCCTTTTCCATTATTCTTTTACATCTCTCCTTCCTCATTCTCAGATCCAAAGAGCTGCGCTCAGCCCTGCATTCCCCGTCTTCCCCCTCTGTACCAGGCCCACAGGAAAGTCTTAACTGACCTTATCCAGAAGTTTTCACCATGGCTAACTTTAGGACTTTCAGCAAAAGAGTCCCTATAAAAGAGTTCAGTGTAGATAAACTTCCTCTTTTTGTGTTGCCCTGGTCTACCTGGCAACTGGCTGAAAAAAATCAGCACTCCTGAGCTAGACACACCCTTACTAGTTTTTCACAACATATGTGATCAAGGCCTCTGGCCTTGAGCTGGGGCTTCATAGAGATGGCTACATTTGTAAGATGGATAAGTTGCAAACTGGGCTCCGTGGAAACAGCTGGCAGAGGGAAAAAAGGGGAAAAAAAAGCTCTCCCCCACCCAGGTGTCCTTGAAAATTTAACTTGCCCAGAACTGAGGAAAAATCAGAAACAAAAACTGCTCTTTGTGAACTTCTGCAGACTGTGAACTTTAGAGCCCCTTCCCTTACATGTTGGGTACAAAATTCTGATACTACCTAAACTTGGGTTTCAGGGGATTAATTGATTACAACAGAAGCAATGCCCTCTGAATCTGGTTGCAACCAAATATGACTGTTTCCTTGTCTTTGGTGCTATCTTAGGTGCCTTGCCTTTTCCGTCCCTACAACAATATAATTCTATATACTTAAAAGTTGTTTATGTTTTTATGAAATGGTCAACAGAAGTGATTAATTGTGTAATGGTGCAGATGTTTCCCAGAGTGCTCTATTATGACGCAGGTTCATTTGAAGATCAAATAGAGGGGCATACAACCCGGTTCAGGTGGGAACATATATCTCTCACCTTAGCCATTCTATTATGAATAGGAGTTGCTGCCCGGGTTTGCACAGGAACCACTGCCCTGGTCCATGGGACACAACAAATGACCCAATTAGAAGCAGCAATAGATCAAAACTTAAAGATATTAGAAAATTCCATCACAGCTTTGCAGGAATCTTTTACCTCTCTCTTTGAAGTTTGCTGGGAGCCATCAGCCAAGTAGGTATGACAAATTCCTTGCCAGCTTACTCCCATGCTGTCTAGTGGAAGGACTTCTGAAAGGTGACCTTGCTCAAGGGCCAGGGCAGGATCCGTGTTTAGGGTGTTCCCCCTTTAGAATAGGGAGGTTTAGCATAATAGGAGATTAGGGTGTTCCCCCTTTAGAATAGGGCAGTTTAGCATAATAGGAGATTAGGGTGTTCCCCCTTTAGAATAGGGCATATCCTGCTGCTGAGTTCCTCTTGAGTGCTTAGGGTCAGACAGTATATTTTGGGAGACAGAAGCCCATGCGGAGTGGATTTGGGAGAGAGTGGATTTGGGCAGAGAACGTGGATTCCCCCAGAGCGTGTTTGTAGACGGCCGGTGTGAGTTCGGGAATAAAGAATTGCTGTTTGAATCTACAAGCTGTGTGGAGACTCGTGATTTGTGCCCAGCCAAAGACTGCGGCAGAAGTTGTTTTACAGAAAAGTCGAGGGTTGGACCTCCATTTCATGAGAGAAGGGAGCCTTTGTGCTGCATTGAGGAAAGAATGTTTTTTTTTTTTTTTTTTTTTTTTATGTCGACCATACTGGAGTTGTAACAAACTCTATGAGTAAATTAAAAAGATGCCTTGAAGAGCATCAAAGAGAGATAGAGACCCAAAATTTGTGGTTTGAGTCTTGGTTTACACAGTCCCCCTGGTTAACTACATTTTAATCAACCCTGGCCGATCCAATAATAATCCTCATTTTATTGCTTACTATAAAACCCTGTTTCTCAACCATGTAATTTCTTTTCTCCAAGCTCAAATTGGACAAGTTAAACTTATGTTAATACCCCACTAGCATACATAAAATGTGACACCCCCCAACAATCACTTTTATGATTAAAAGTAGCCAGAAGAAGAAGTGGGGAATGAAATGTTAATAAAATATGTACTTGTCACTTCCTGTTTTTCTGTACGCTTAACAAAACACTGTTGAAATGTTGAGAAATGTTTCCTAATCTTGTTCCCAGAATGTGCTGTCCCCAACTGCCAAACTGCAGAATGTACTCCCTCATGCGTTTACACACAAACCGCTTACTCGCCCTGACCCATCAATAAACTTCCCTCCCTGCCCTCTCCAAGAAAATTATATAAGCTCTGCTTAAGATGTTCTCAGGGCTCTCTGCTCTATTCAAGTGAGCTCTGAGCCCCAGCATGCTGGACCCCAAATAAACCCTTTCTGTTGCATGAGATAGTCTCTTGGTGGTCTCATCCTCTGACACTCGCCCTACATTTACTTGGATGATTGAATGTAGATGAGAACATCCATTCAAAAGTGATAGTCGGTAAAATTAGGAAGATAGTCAGTAGGTTTAGGAAGAAGAGTTAGTATAAAATTTGGAACAAAAGTTCTTTAGCAATAGGGTTTCGGTTACAGAGTGAATGTAAATGTCAACACAAGTGAAGAGTCAGTCACAATGATGAATTGGAGAAAATATGTTGGAAAGCAGATATCAATACAGACATTACAAAATCAGGCAAAGTATAAAGTCAGTGATAGGATTAGACATTTTCAACAGGGTTGAGTTTGAATATATAATCTTAGGAAGAAACGAATATGTAGTCATCAATAGGATTGATATTTGAAAGCATTAGGCAAATTGGAAATTGATGATTTTAGTAATCCATGTTCACTTTCCATTTAGGCTTTGGTACAAATATAAGTTTGACCTTTGAATTTTGTGTCCAGAATATTACTGTGATAAAATGTATATATAGATCGGGTGACATAAGAATTTCTTCCACCATTTTTGGGAGCAATATTTTGAAGACTTATAAATTAGTATTTGGGGTACAAACAGGTGTACCCTGTGTCTATGAATATAGAGATAATGCATGAATAGACCAACTGTGAATAAGTAATATAACTGGTTCCACTTTAAATGGTGGATTGAATTGATATCTGAAAATATGAAAAATCTTATATTGATATACAATCATTCATTCCAACAAGTTATACATCAATGTTAATATTAGGATTATGGTTTATCATGAAGGGTGTGTGAGTTTTGCTTCAATGTGATTATGAAAATCGAAAATAATGTGTTTGGAAAAAAGAATCTTGAGAAGACCAGTTAAGAAATATGGAAGAATACATGTGTTCTAAAGTAGGAAGTGATTGAAAGTGAAAAAATGCCTATAATTTTGTCATCTTTTTGATGAAATATATATCCTATGATGTGCATAAACTGAAGAAATAGTAATGTACCAGTGTTGAATTAAAATGAACATCAAAATACACATCATGTTCCATATGAATCTTCTTGCATTGAGGTTAAACTGGGTGAGTTACTCTAGATATATTAGGATTTGTATGCAACATTCACTGAAGTTAGTTTTCAGTACAAAAAACAAAAAAGTATTACAGGTGGATGAATATTTCTGAGAATAATATTTAGAAAAGATCATCATAAATCCACATACATGAATATGAATGAATTAAGGGAGTGTATATTAAGATACAAATATTTCATATTTTGAAAAATCTGGAGAATGTGTGTATGTATATATATATACACATATATATACATACACACAAACACATATAAAAACTCGCAATATATATGCTATTCGAAATTCATCATAAAATATATATCATTCACAGATCTAAAATATTCATTTTACTGAACATGGATTTATGTATAATGTTGTAAAACTAGGAAGCTCATCCATTGGTTATATTTTCAGTTCCAACGGTGTTTAGGAGGAGTGATCTTCTCTCACAATTTGTATCTGCCAAGTCGTTCACCTCACAAGAATGTAGGTGTGGTACCAGGTAGGATTCTATATGTGTTTATTGCTGTTGCATTGGGAGTTTAGTAATTGCTTCATGGAATCCAAGGAGTTCAACTGGGACACAGTGCTGGAGCGAGTTCTGTCAGGCGTGGTGGTTCAGGGTATGCAGGAGAATGCACCAACCAGGCTTCTATCCCACATAGCTTGCCCCCTTAAACATAGCAACCTGACTGTAAACATTGCCCTGAAACCTCACCATATAACAAGATGCCTTTGCATAGGAGGGTCTGCTGACTGCACCATGTCAGTCACAAGCCATTTGGAAGCCAATGGCAGATCCACATGGCCCCACCACAGATGTTTTTCACACACCTGCCAACCACTACTCTAGGACAACTACTCAGCAGGCTCCAACTTATTTTCATGAAACCCAATCAATCAAGGCACTGTCTGGTACACTCATGATCAGCAACAGAATATCCAATGGTTCTTCAGTGCCACCTGGTCATGGGAAATTGAAAATTTTCATGGTATTTATCTAGCCATTTTTCAAGGATGAAGTTGGATGCACTGTGGGTTTCAATTCATTCAGGAACCATTAAATGTTGAGGAAGATCATTTCAATGAAAGTTCTGGAGAATTCTCACAGGCAAGGCTTCCCAAAGAGTGGCCAAAAGGTCACATGAAGCCAGGGCCATTGAGGTTTAAAATGTGATGTCATTGTCTGTTTTGACTCTCAACAATGGCTTCCAAGTCTTTCAGAATAAAATCATGTGATATCCTGGTTGAGATCAGAGTGCCCTCTGAAAAGCTACCCTGGGCCTTGATCTCAGTTTCCAAAGATGACTCTCATGCGTGGCTTCCTCAAATCCCAACACAATTCATGGCAATACTTCTCTGAGGTGAGTTCCAGAACTCAGTCTCTAAGGGGAATCACACCAGAGTTCAAGCCCAGGTGGACCCAGTCATCTCTTCCAACTGCCACACAAATGACCACAATAAAACCGATATTCTCCCACATGGCCCTCATCTTCTTCCATATTGACACTCATCATAACCTCTGGCTGGAGGTGTCCATGAGGGACGCAGCCCAAGACAGTGTCCAAAATAAGCTCCATTGCTCCTCATTTGCCTAAATTCGGGGTGGCCTGGACACCCTTCCTTTGTACCAGGAGTGATCAAAAAGGCCTGCCCGTAATACTGCACCACTTTTCCCATTTGAGGCCTATTGAGTGTCGGTTAAAGATACTTTATGTGAATTGGAGTGATGAGAAAACCTAAGCACCTACGGGATAGCCTCTGAAGGGCTTTGATGAACTCATCTGACCCAAATGATCCCTATTCTCACTTGATGGAATTCAGGAACCTTACAGAGGAAGGCAAGAGACTTCATCCACAATGACAGCTCTTTTTGCCATTTTTGATTTGGATGCACACATGGGATCTTTCTTTAGATCCATCAGGTGCTGAAAATCTAAGTCAAAGAATCACACTGGGCCAAGAGGCTGATTCAGACACAACTCTTTCCAAATCAATTAACGAAAGAGCCAAAGGTGAAGCCTATTTATTTCCATTTGAAAACTATTTTGTTCAGGATTCACAAAGGGGTGGCGTGAGACAAAGACTTCCTGACTCTCAGGGCAACAGAACAATAGGTAAGCAAATGGCCCAAAGCAGGGTTTCTCCACTGAGACTTTCCTGGTCAACTGATATCTGAGTTTTCTCAGATGCTCGTCATTTCCTTCAGCTATCCAGAACATTGCCTTGTCACAGAGCTTGGAGGTTGTACATAACTTAGACACAAAACCATGAGCCTATTCCGGAGAGTGTCCAGAATTCTGGAAGAAAACAGCAAATTGGGAAGGTAGCAGGTATTGCCCATTAATAAGGCAATCCACAGTCCATTCATAAAATGGGCAGGATGAATGCTGGGAAGCTTTCTACTAGACAGGACATATCCATTGATGCATTCTCTTTTCTAATGTCTACAACCACGGACACAGTGTGATACACAGACCCAGAAACACTTGCCTTGTCAAACGACTTACTAAAAACAGTTCACTCCAAACCAAACAAACTGACTTTCCTTCCTATTCTCAGAACATGAGACAAAACCACAAACCCACAGCCACACTGACAATGACACCTTCTTCCCCCAAATAGGTATGAGACTATCCGGAGTATCCTCCGACTGGTGGGCCATACTATGTTCCCCCAAAATGTCCTGTTCTGTCTCAGATCTGGTCTCCTTGGCCAACTCTGTGAAGTTGTCAGGAACCAGGAGTGAGCCGCTACCTGCTTTTCCAGGAAAAGCCCATCTTCCGAGCTTTCCAGGCATTTGGCCTCCTCACCTTAGGAGGAACCAAGAAAGACTGATTCTGTCCTTGGTAAATCCAAACAAGTGAGACCACTGGGACTGGGACTGGGACTGGATCTGGGTGCCTGGCGTCCTGGATCTTATGTTCAGAGAGTTCCATCAATAAGGAAGTGAGTTGAGGTCACTTTTTTCAGGAACTGAATGAGATCACTGCCTCGGCAACCACTTTGTCCTAAGAGTTTCTTTCAACGGTCCCATGAGATGGAGGCTGCCCCTACTTCCTGTGACACTTTCACAAATTAGAATGGTATATCAACCATAGGGAACCAGGAACAGCTCTCCACACAGTCTTGGTTTGGTCCATATTCTCTACATTAAGATGAGAGAGGCTGATTCAGAAACATCCCTTCATCCTGACCAGGTTGTTTGCGATGGAAGATGAATTTGCTCTCTCAGGTCTTTGATACCTGCCTACATCTTCTCCAGGGATCATTTCTGCATGGCGCTTTGAGGTTCTCAGCAGATGGAAGATCCACTACATTCCTGTATTGTAAGATCAACACTGTCCCTGCTCTTCTGTAAACATGTTATTAACACAAACAGTGTATGGTTAGTGTTAATAACATGTTCCATTTGGGTTAGGAATTATTCTGCTGCATGAATAATGGTATTGGAAACTTGTGATTATTTTAAGAATATAGAGATGAAATATATGTATGAAAAAAGAAATCTAAGTAAGATTTGAAGCCCAGAAGGGCATTGGGCCCTTGATTGTGATACTTAGCGTTGAATTACATTCTGCACCGATGTCTCAGATAAATCAATACACAATAGCATAAGACCTTGTTACTTGAATGATTGAATGTAGAAGAGAACATCCAGTCAAAAAGGGATACTCGGTAGGATTAAGAAGATAGTTAGTATGTTTAGGAAGAAGAGTGAGTATAGGATTTGGAACAAAAGTTCTTTAGCAATAGGTTATTTATTAGAGTGTGAAAGTAAATGTCAGCACATGTGAAGAGTCAGTCACAATAATGAACTGGGGAATATATGTAGGAAAGCAGATAGCAATAGAGACATTATGAAATCAGGCAAATTATAAAGTGAGGGATAGGATTAGACATTTTCCATTGGGTTGAGTTTGAATATATAATTTTAAGAAGAAACACATGTGTAGTCACCAATAGGATTGACATTTGAGAGCATTAGGGAACCTGGACATGGATGTTTTTAGTAATCCATGTTTTCTTTCCATTTGGGCTTTTATACAATCATAAGTGTGACCTTTGCATTTTGTGTCCAGAATATTTCTGTGATTAAATGTATATGAAGATCAGGTGACATGAGTCCACTTCCACCATTTCAGGGAGCAATATTTTGAAGACGTATAAATTAGTATTGGGGGTACAAAGAGGTGTACACTGTGTCTATGAATATAGAGATAATGCATGAATAGACCATAGTGTGAATAAATAATATAACTGGTTCCACTTTAAATAATGGATAGAATTGATATCTGAAAAGATATAAGAAATCTTATATTGACATACAATCATTCATTCAAACCAGTTATACATCTAATGGTAATATCAGAGTGATAATTAATATGAATGGTATGTGAGTTTTGCTTCCAAAGTGATTATGGAAATCAAAATTAATGTGTTTGGTATGAAATCTCATGAAAAGACCAGTCAAGAAACTTAGAGGAATACATGTGTTCTGAAGCAGGACGTGATTAAAAGTGAAACAAATGCCTATAAATTTTTGAACTTGTGGATGAAATCATATATCCTATGATGTCCATAAACTGAAAAAATAATAATGTACCAATATTGAATAAAAATGAACTTCAAAATACACATCATGTCCCGTAGGATTATACTTGCATTGATGTTTAACTGATTCAGTTACTGTAAAAATATTAGGATTTGTAAGCTCCATTCACTGAAGTTAGTTTTCAGTACTAGGAAATAATTATGTATTTCAGGCAGATGAATATTTCTGAGAATTATCTTGTGAAAAGTTGATTATAAACCACATATAGAAACATGAGTGAATTTAGGGAGTGTATAATAAGAAACATATATTTCACATTTTGAAAAATCTGGACAGTATATATATATATATATATATATATATATATATATATATATAGATAGATAGATAGACAGACACACACTGACATTATAATGTAGCAATCTATATGCTAATTGAAATTCACCGTGTAATACATATCATCCACATATCCAAAAATATTCATTTTACTGAACATCGATTTATATATAATGTTGTTCATCTAGGAAATTCACCAATAGGTTTAATTTTCAGTTCCATCATGATTTAGGGGGATTGATATCTTATCAAAATATTTATCTTTCAAAATCAGTGAGCTTACAAAAATGTACTTGTGATACCAGGTAGGATTCTAAATATGCATAAAAAATACATGTGATGAATAGGCTACAGAGAATGGGAGACAGAAATTTACATATGTGTTAACTTTAAAAACTCATGGAGAACTATTACAATGAAAAGTTGACTAGATTTATAACACATACCCTTGATAAAGCAGAAGGGAAGTCCAAGTATACACCATGCCTCCTATGAACGGCCTGTATTTCTATTCTGTTAGGTTTCTTGTTCTCCATCATATTAGGATTAGTAGTCAGAGTCTAGTAGGTTATGGGTTAATGTCAGGGATTCAGTATTTCAAATGGAAAATATGAAAATGAATCTAATGTGTATGCAAATATGTGCTACACAAAAATCATCCCACTCTCATCCAGAACAATGCCTTGACATAACCTTCGCCCCAATTAAGACACAATTAGTGGAGAAGAGTTAGAAAATCTGTGAATACATATGTGGAAATAAAAATGCTCAGGAGTTCACAGCCTTGGAGTCGGTAGAGGAATTTCCAAAAGTATGGGATAGGGTAAATACTCCACAAATATGGAGTTCTGCTGGCCTAATGACTCTTTGAGAAACTGCCTTTGAGGTTGGGCCCTTGTAATATATGTTGTTGTCAAGAGCTTCAGCTTCATTTGTAGTGAGACAATCAAAGCTGGATCTGCATATATGTGACCTGAAGGACATGGTTTCTTCTTTTCTAGTGAACATGAGGCAGCAGTTCTAAATTCCCTCATTGTAGGTAAACTGTGGCCACTGGGAGCTAAGTGTCTCCTCGTGTGGACTGAGAAGCCATTTGGTCATTCTCCACTTTTCCTGGTGATTCTTACTGCTGCACTGGGAGTTTGGTATTGGCTTCAGTAAATACCATGAGTTCAACGGGGACACAGTGCTGGAGGGAGTACTCTCACGTGTGGTGGGTCAGGGTGTGCAGGAGAACGCCCCAACCAGGCTTCTATTCAACAAAGCTTGCCCCCTTGTCTGTAGCAACCCAATTCTGAACATTGCCCTAAAACCTCTCAATGTAACAAGATGCCTTTACATATAAGGGTCTGCTGGCTGCACCATGTCAGTCAAAAGGCATTTGGAAGCCAATGGCAGATCCATGTGGCCCCATCACAGATGTTTTATCATACACCTGCAAACCACTGCTCTAGGCCCACTACTAAGCAGGTTCCAACGTACTGGCATCTTTGTTCTACACCATTTTCATGAAACCCAGTAAATCAAGGCACTGTCTGGTACACTCATGATCAGCAACAGAACATCCAATGATTCTCCAGTGCCACCTGCTCTTGGGAATTATTCCATGGTATTTATCTAGCCATTTTTCAAGGATGAAGTTGGTGTCACTGTGGATTTCAATTCATTCAGGAACCATTAAATGGTGAGGAAGCTCATTTCAATGAAAGCTCAGGAGAACTCTCACAGGCAAGTCTTCCCAAAGAGTGGCCAAAAGGTCAAATGAAGCCTGGCCCATTGAGGTCTACAATGTGAGTTCCATGTGTTATTTGACTCTCAAGTATGGCCGCCAAGTCTTTCAGAATGAAATCATGTGATATCCTAGCTGAGATTCCCAGTGTTCTGTGGAAAGCCATCCTGGGCCTAAATCTCAGTCTCCAACAGCAACTCTCCTGCGTGGCCTTCTAAAATCCCAACAGAATTCATGGTAATACTTCTCTGAGTTCAGTTCCAAAACTCAGTCTCTAAGGGGAATCACACCATAGTTCAAGCCCAGGTTGATCCAGGAATCTCTTCCTACTGCCACACAACTGACCACAATTAATACCAAAACACTCCCACATGGCCCTCATCTTCTTTTATATAGACACTCATCATAACCTCTGGGTTGAGGTTTCCATGAGGGGTGCATACCAAGACAGTGTCCAAAATAATCTCCCTTGCCTCTAATTTGCCTAAAGTCAGGGTGGCCTGGAAACCCTTCCTGTTAACCAGCAATGATCAAATAGGCCTGCCATTAATACTGATCTACTTCTCCAAATAATCACACTGGGCCAAGGGGCTGATTCAGACACATCTCTTTACAAAGCAATAAAACAAAGAGCCACAGGTGATGCCTATTCATTTCCATTTGAAAACTCTTTTCTTCAGGATTCACAAAGGGGTGGCCTAAGGCAAAGACCTTCTAGATATTCACAGCACCAGAACCATAGGTAAGCAAAATTCCCAAAGCAGGGTTTCTCCACATAGACTTTACTGGTCACACTGATATCTGAGTTTCCTGAGATGCTCCCATTTCCTTCAGCTCTCCGGTACATGGCCATGTCACAGTATCTTGAACAGAAAACCATGAGCCTATTCCGGAGAGTGGCCAGAATTCAGGAATAAAACAGGAAATTAGGAAGATAGTAATTGCTACCCATCCATAAGGAAAGCTGCAGTCCAATCATAAATTGGGCAGTATGAATTCTGGGAAGCATTATACTAGACAGGACACATTCATTGATGCATTATGTTTTCTAATGTCTACAACTACAAACACAGTGGATACATAGACATAGAAACACTTGCCTTGTCAAACGACTTACTAGAAACAGTCCACTTCAAATCAAACAAACTGCCTTTCCTACCAATTCTCAGAACATGAGAAAAAACAACAAACTCACACCCACAACAACATAGGACTTTCTTCCCCCAAGTAGGTCTTTGACTCTCCGGAATTTCCTCTGATTGTTGTACCATACTATGTTCCCCCAAAATGCCCTGTACTGTCTCAGATCTGGACTCCTTGGCAAACTCTTTGAAGTTGTCAGGAGTCAGCTTTGAGCCACTACCTTCTTTCTCAGGAAAGGCCACTCTCCAAAGCTCTCCTGGCATTTGGCCATTCTCAAATCAGTAGGTACCAAGAAAGACTGATTCTGTCCTTGGTAAAACCAAACAAGTGAGCCCAGTGGGACTGGGTCTGGGACTGGTTCTGTGTGCCTGGCTTCTGGGATTCCAAGTTCAGAGTGTTCCAAGACCAAGGAAGTGAGATAGGTCACTTCCGTTCGGAACTGAATGAGGTCACTGGTTTGGCAACCACTTTGTCCTAACAGTTCCTTCAAAGGGTCCCATGAGATGGAGGCTGCCCCTACTTTCTGTGACACTTTCACAACTTAGAACGATATATCAACCATAGGCACCCGGGAACAGCTCTCACACAGACCTGGTTTGGTCCATCTTCTCTACATTAAGAAGAGAGAGGCTGATTCATAAACATCCCTTCATCCTAACCAGGTTGTTTGCCTTACATGATGACTTTTGCCCTCTCAGGTCCTTTATAGCTGCCTTCATCTTCCCCAGGGATAATTTCTGCATGGACCTTTGAGGTTCTCAGCGGGTGGAAGATCCCCTATATTCCTCTATATTAAGACCAACTCTGTCCCTGTTCTTCTATAAAGTTAGATTGAGGGAACAATGTATGGTTAGGGTTAATAACATGTTCTATTTGAGTTAGGAATCATTCTGCTGGATGAATAATGGTATTGGGAACCTGGGATATTTATAAGAATATAGATTTGAAATATAAGTATGAAAACAGAAATCTAGGTAAGATTTTAAGCACAGAAAGGCATTGGGCCCTTGATTGGAACACTTAGCATTGAATTTCGTTCGCACAGATGTCTCTGATAAATCAATATACAATGGCATATCATCTTGTACCCTGGATGATTGAATGTAGAAGAGTTCATCCAGTCAAAAAGGGATAGTTGTTAGGATTAGGAAGATAGTCGGTCTGTTTCGGAAGAAGAGTGAGTATAGGATTTGGACCAAAAGTTCAATAGCCCTAGGTTTTCAGTTAGAGAGTGAATGTAAATTTCAGCACATGTGGAGAGTCAGTCACAATGATGAACTGGGAAAATTATGTAGGAAATCAGATATCAATACACACATTATGAAATCAGGCAAAGTATAAAGTGAATGATAGGATTAGACATTATCAACAAGGTTGAGTTTCAATATATAATCTTAGGAAGAAACAAATATGTAGTCACCAATATGATTGACATTTGAGAGCATTAGGAAACCTGGACATGGATGTTTTTAGTAATCCAGGATCACTTTCCATCTAGGATTTGCTACAATCAGAAGTGTGACCTTTGCATTTTGTGATCAGAATATTACTGTGATAAAATGTATATGTAGATCAGGTGACATGAGTATTTCTTCTAACATTTCTGGGAGCAATATTTTGAAGAGGTATAAATTAGTATTGGGGGTACACAGAGTTGTACCCTGTGTCTATGAATGTAGAAGAAATGAATGAATTGACAATACTGTGAATAAATAATATACTGTTTCCACTTTAAATCATGGATTGAATTGATATCTGAAAATATATAAAAATCTTATATTGATATACAATCATTCATTCCAACGAGTTATACATTTAATGGTAATATTAGGGTTATGTTTTATCATGAAGGGTGTGTGAGTTTAGCTTCAAAATGATTATGGAAATGGAAAATAATGTGTTTGGAAAGAAATCTCATGAAAAGATGAGTCAAGAAATATAGAGGAATTCGTATGTTCTGAAGCAGGATTTGATTGTAAGTATAAAAAAAGCCTATAAATTTCCTAACTTGTGGATGAAATATATATCCAATGATGTGCAAAAACTGAAAAAATAGTAATGCACCAGTTTTGAATGAAAATGAACGTCAAAATACACATCATATCCCATAGGAATCTACTTGCATTGATGCTAAACTGGGTCAGTTACTGTAGAAATATTATGATTTGTATGCACTATTCACTGAAGTTAGTTTTCAGTACTAGGAAACGAATACGTATTTCAAGTGGATGAATTTTTATGAGAATAATCTTGTGAAATGTTGACTATAAATTTACATATATGAACACGAATGAATTTAGGGAGTGTATAATAAGAAACATATATTTCATATTTTGAAAAATCTTGAGAGTTTATATATATATATATATATATATATATATATAGATAGATAGATATAGATATGTGTGTGTGCATTTATGTATTTATATATATATATATATATATATATACACACACACACACACACACACACACACAGACACTAAAATGTATCAATATGCATGCCAATCGAAATTCACTATGAATCATATATCATCCACAGATCCAAAAATAATCATTTTACTGAACATGGATTTATGTATAATATTGTTCAACTAGGAAGTTCACCCATAGGTTGAAGTTTCAGTTCCAACAGCGTTTAGGAGGAGTGATCTCTTCCCACAATTTGTATCTCCCAAGACAGCCAAACTCACAAGGATATACGTGTGATACCAGTTATGTTTCTATATTTGCATATAAAAATACATGTGCTGAACAGGCTGCAGAGAAAGGGAGACAGGAATTCACATATTTGTTAACTTTAAAAACACATGGAGATCAATTTCAATTAAAAATTGACTAGATTTATAACACCTACCCTTTATCATTCAAAAGGAAAGTCCAACTATACACCATGCCTTCTCTGAACTGCTTTCATTTCCATTCTGTTTGGTTATTTTTGTCCATCATTTTAGGATTAGTAGTCAGAGTCTATTAGGGTATGGGTTAGTGTCAGGAATTCAGTAATTCGAATGGAAAATAGGAAAATGAATCCAATGTGTATGCAAATATGTGCTACACAAAAATATTCCCACTCTCATCCAGAACATTGCCTTTACATTACCTTTGCCCCAAATAAACACAATTAGAGAAGAAGAGTTAGGAAATCTGTGAATACATATCGGAAATGGAAAATATTCAGGAGTTCACAATCTTGGATGTGGTAGAGGAGTTTCCAAAAGTGAGGGACAGGGTAAACACTCCACAAACATGGAGCTCATTGGGCCTAAAGACTCTTGAGAAACTGCCTCTGAGGTTGGGCACTTGAAATATATGTTGTTGTCAGGAATTTTATCATCCTTTCTAGTGAGACCAACAAAGCTGGGTCTGATCTCTGTGACCTGGAAGATATGTTTTTTTTTATTTTCCAATGAACATGAGGAAGCAGTGCTGAATTCTCTCTTTGTAGGTAAACTGTGGCCACTGGGGTCTAAGTGTCTTCCCATGTGGACTGTGAAGCCATTTGATCATCTTCCACTTTTCGAGGTGTTTCTTGCTGCTGCACTGCGAATTTGGTATTTGCTTCAGGAAATACAAGGAGTTCAACAGGTACCAGTGATGGAGGGAGTTCTGTCACATGTGGTGGGTCAAGGTCTGCAGGAAAATGCACCAACCACTCTTCTACCCCACATAGCTTGCCCGCTTGTCCATAGCAATCTGATTCTGAACATTGCCCGGAAACCTCTCCATATAACAAGATGCTTTTATATAATAGGGTCTGCTGACTTCACCATGTCAGTCTCAAGCCATTTGGAATCCAAGGGCAGATCCACATGGTACCACCACAGATGTTTTATCACATACCTGCACACCACTGCTCTAGGCCCACTACTCAGCAGTCTCCAACTTACAGGGATCTCTTTTCTACACTGTTTTCATGAAACCAAGTAAATCCAAGCACAGTCTGGTACACTCATGACCAGCAACAAGTCATCCAAAGTTTCTCCATTGCCACCTGGTCATTGAAATTTCAAAAAATTCATGGTATGTATTTAGCTATTTTTCAAAGATGAAGTTGGAGGCACTGTGGGTTTCAAATTATTTAGGAAACATTAAATGGTGAGGAAGCTCATTTCAAAGAAATCTCTGGAGAACTCTCACAGGCAAGGCTTCCCAAAGAGTGGCCAATATTTCACATGAATCCAGGCCCATTGAGGTCTAAAATGTGAGGTCTATGTGTGTTTTGACTCTCAATTATGGCTGCCAAGACTTTCAGAATAAAATCACGTGAAATCCTGGCTGAGATTCCCAGTGCTCTGTGGAAGCCACCTTGGCCAGGATCTCAGTTTTCAGGATGACTCTCATGTGTTGCCTCCTAAAATTCCAACACAATTCATGGCAATACTTCTCTGAGGACAGTTCCAGAATTCAGTCTCTAATAACACCAGAGTTCAAGCCCAGGTGAACTAAGTCATCTCTTCCAACCGCCACACAAATGACCAGAATTAAAACCAAAACACTCCCACATGGCCCTCAACATTCTCCATATAGACACTTATCATAACCTCTGGCTGGAAATTTCCATGAGGGGCACAGACAAAGACAGTATCCAAATAAGTTCCCTTGCCCCTCATTTGCCTAAAGTCAGGGTGGCCTGGACACCCTTTCTGAGAACCAAGAGTGATTAAATAGGCCTGCACTTAATACTGCTCTGCATCTCCAATTTGGGGCCTACTTACTTTCAGGTATAGATTCTTTATGTGATTTGGAGTCATGAGAAAAGCCAAGCACCTCTGGGCTAGTCTCTGCAGGGTTTGAAGAACTCATTTGACCCAAAAGATCCCTATTCTCACTTGATGGATTTCAGGAACCTAACAGAGGAAAGCAAAAGACTTAATCCACAATGACTCCTCATTTGGCCATTTTGGTTTTGGATGCACACATGGTATCTTTCTTTAGATCCATCAGGTGCTAAGAATCTAAGCCACAGCCTCACACAGGGTCATGAGGCTGATTCAGACACATCCCTTTCCAAAGCAATCAAGCAAAGAGCCACAGGTGATGCCCATTCATTTGCATTTGAAGACTCTTTTCTTCAGGCTTCACAAAGGAGTAGTCTGAGGCAAAAAGCTTTCTGAAATTCAGGGCAACAGAACAATAGGTAAGCAAATGGCCCAAAGCAGGATTTCTCCACTGAGACTTTCCTGGTCACACTGATATCTGAGTTTTCTGAGATGCTTGCCATTCCCTTTAGCTATCCAGTACATGGCCATGTCACAGAGCTTGGAGGTGGTATATATATTGGACACATAACCATGAGCCTATTTTGGAGAGTGGAGTGAATTCAGGAAGAAAATAGAAACTTAGGAAGATAGTAGGTGTTGCCCATTCATAAGGCAAGCCGCAGTCCATTCATAAATTGGCAGGATGAATGTTGGGAAGATTTCTACTAGACAGGAGTCATCCATTGATGCATTCTCTTTTCTGATGTCTAGAACCACGGACACAGTGGGATACACAGACTTAGAAACACTCGCCTTTTCATAAGACTTATTAGAAACAATTCACTTCAAACCAAAAAACCGCCTTTATTACCTATTCTCAGAACATGAGACCAAACCACAAACCAACAGCCACATCCACAAAGACAACTTCTTCCCCCAAGTCAGTCTGTGACTATCCATAGTGTCCTCTGATTGGTGGGCCATACTATGTTACCCCAAAATGTCCTGTCCTGTCTCAGATCTGGTCTCCTTGGTCAACACTGTGAAGTTCTCAGGAGCCAGCGGTGATCCACTAACTGCTTTCTCAGGAAAGGCCACTCTTCAGAGCTTTCCTGGCATTTGGGCATCCTCACCTCCGTAGGTACCAAGAAAGACTGACTCTGTCCTTGGTAAATACGAACAATTGAGACCACTGGGACTGGGACTGGGACTGAGACAGGATTTGGGTGCCTGGCTTCCTGGATCCCAAGTTCAGAGTGTTCCATCACAAAGGATGTTAGGTGAGGTCACTTCCTTCAAGATCTGAATGAGGTCACTGCCTTGGCAACCACTTTGTTCTAACAGTTGCTTCAAAGTGTCCCATGAAATGGAGGCTGCCCCTACATCCTGTGACACTTTCAAAAGTTCGAATGGTATATCAACCATAGGCACCCGGGAAGTGCTCTCCACACTGGCCTGGTTTGGTCCTTCTTCTCCATATTAAGAAGAGAGAGGCTGATTCAGACACATCCCTTCATCCTGACCAGGTTGTTTTCAATGGAAGATGACTTTTGCTCTCTCAGTTCCTACATATGTGCCTACAACTTCTCCAGAGATCATTTTTGCGTGGACCTTTGAGTTTCTCAGCAGTTGGAAGAAACCGTACATTCCTGTATTGTAAGATCAACTCTGTCCCTGCTCTTCTGTAAAGTTAGATTGAGGGAAGAGTGTATGGTTAGGGTTAATAACAGTTTCGATTGGGGTTAGGAATCATTCTGCTGAATGAATAATGGTATGGCGAACCTTCGATATTTTCAAGAATACATAGGTGAAATATAAGTATGAAAACAAAAATAAAGGTAATATTTGAAGCCCAGAAGGGCATTGGGTCTTTGATTGCAATATTTAGCTTTGATTTATTTTCTGCACAGATGTCTCAGATAAATCAATATACAAAGGCATAGGACCTTGTACTTTGAATGATTGATTGTCAAAAAGAACTTCCAGTCAAAAATGGATAGTCGGGGGGCTGGGGATGTGGCTCAAGTGGTAGCGCGCTCGCCTGGCATGCGTGCGGCCCGAGTTCGATCCTCAGCACCACGTACAAACAAAGATGTTGTGTCTGCCAAGTACTAAAAAAACTAAATGTTAAAAAATTCTCTCTCTCTCTCCCTCTCTCTCTAACTCTTTCTTTAAGAAAAAAATTAAAAAAAGGATAGTCGGTAGGATTAGGACGATATTTGGTAAGTTAGAACGGAGAGTAAGTATAGGATTTGCACCAAAAGTTCTTTAGCTATGGGGTTTCGGGTATAGAGTGAATGTAAATGTCAGCACTTGTGAAGAGTCAGTCACAATGATGTACTGGGGAAAATATGTAGGAAAGCAGATTTCAATAGAGACATTAGGAAATCTGGCAAAGTATATTCGGTAATGAAAATTTAGTAAAATAGGTAAATGTCGCTTGCTGTTTTTCTGTATGCTTAACAAAACACTATTGAAATCTTGAGAACTGTTTGCTAATCTTGTTCCCAGAATGTGCTGTCCCCAACTGCCAACCTGCAGAATGTACTCATTCACCCGGTTGCACGCAAACTGCTCACTCGCCCAGACCAAACAATAAAGTTCCCTCTCTGCCCTCTCCAAGGAAAGTATATAAGCTCTGCTTAAGCTGTTCTCAGGGCTCTCTGCTCTATTCAAGTGAGCTCTGAGCCCCAGCATGCTGAATCCCCAATAAACCCTTTGCTTTTGCGTGAGACAGTCTCTTGGTGGGCTCTTCACCCGATGCTCGCCTGACCTTTACATATGGAGGTTCCACTGAGATCTGGCAGCGGCGAACGAGAGACCCCAACAGGCTCCTCTTGGGGTATGTATGGTGCCTCTTTCTGGTTTCAGGTTTCAGGTTAGGGCTTCGCAAAATGGCTGTCAATGAAGAGTGTGAGCTCTCTCCGAAGGTGGCTGACATACGTGTCACAGAGCCACAGGCCACATCCCTGGGGGATGCTCCAGAGTATTCGGGAAATCGAGGAGCAATAGTCTCCTCAATTCAGTGATATTTTGTTTCAGATTCAGTATCGCTAGCCCATCGGGTTGGGCCAGATACTTAGTCCTGGTCTCAGTGTTGGAAGTTCCATTGTCTGTCTTTATTTCCTTGTCTTGTCTGTGTCGTGTGTCGTTGCTTTTACTGTTTGTGTATCTTTCATTATGGGACAGAGCACTTCAATGCCTCTGTCCCTGACCCTTGATCACTGGACCAAAGTACCCTTAAGGGCTCAGAATCTTTCTTTTTCAGTAAAATTCTGGACCTGGCAGACTCTCTGTGCCTCAGAATGGCCCACCTTTGGATTCGGATGGCCCCTAGAAGGATCTTTCTACTTCCCACTAATTTAAAAAGTCAGACGATATTGTCTTTCAGCCAGGGCCACATAGCCATCTGGATCAACAGCCATATATCTTAACTTGGCAGGACCTCTGCAAATCTCCTTCATGGGTGAAGCATTTCCTTGCCCCTACCCCCACTCCTACTCCTTCCCCCATGATCTCTCAAACCCTCTGCTCCTCTTCCTCCTCCAACCTCTGTTCTCCCTGAGACACAAGATTTGACTCCACTGGACTCTCGTCCCCCTCCTTATCTCCTGCCCACGTCCCCCAAAAACCAACACCCTCTAAGTGATTCCCCTGCTGCTGACTCAACCTCTCCACCATTGGAGAAAGCTAAACCAGCCCAGAGCCCTCCAGATAATTTCCCCGCGGCACACACAGCCCCTCCTCTTCTGGAGGAAGCTAGCCCGGCTAAAGGTACTCACCAGAGGTGAAAGATTGAAAAACCTGGAACTCGAATGATGCTCCCCCTCCATCCCTAGGGGCCAATGATTGACACCGGCCTTGGGGGAAAAATGCAAGCCTACCAGTATTTACCTTTCTCCTCTTCAGACCAATATAACTGGAAAAATAAAAATCCCCCTTTTACCGAGGACCCCAACCGGCTCCTAGGTGTGGTTGAGTCATTGATGTTTTCACACCAGCCTACTTGGGATGACTGCCAACAACACCTAGGGTTGTCTCTTCATGACAGAGAAACAAAAGAGAATCCTCCTGGATGCTAGAGAAAAATATCCTCTGACCCGATGTGTGACCGACAAAACTTCCCAACATATTTAACCCGGCTTTCCCTTGAATCGACGAAACTGGGACCCCAACACCTTTGAAGGTAGGGAGCATCTGTCCACTTATCACTGGGCTCTAATTGTGGGTATCTTAGTGGCCGCTAGGCGACTTACAAATTTTGCCAAGTTAAGAGAGATTATTCAAGGGCCTGTTGAATCTCCCTCTATGTTTTTAGAGAGAATTATGGAGGCATATAGGAGATATACTCTTTCGATCCTCAGGCAGAGGATCAAAAGTCATCTGTCAAGATGGCCTTTATGGGCAAGCTGCGATGGATATTAAAAGAAAGTTACAATGCTTAGATGGATTACAAGATATGACTTTGAGAGATTTAGTCAGAGTAGCCGAGAAGGTATACTATAAGAGAGAAAGTGAGGAAGAGTAGGGAGCAAAGGAAGGATAAAAGAAACAAAAGACAGACTAAGGCATTGACTAAGGTCCTGGTCACAACAACAAATAGGCCAGAAATAAGAAACATGGAGACAGGAAGGGATACCGGGGCCCAGACTAGAGGCCACCCCTGGCCTCAATTTAATGTGCCTACTGTAAAGAAAAAGGACACTGCTTCAAAGAGTGCCATTGAAAGAGACAGCCACTCTAGCCAGCCATTCTGACTCTGGAGGATGACTAAGAATGTTGGGTCTCAGATCCCCTCCGAGAGCTCAGGGTAAATTTTGAAGTGGAGGGGACCCTAGCAAACTTTGAAGTGGATACAGGGGCAATATACTCTGCCCTTATGGCCCCATTGGTCTCTCTATCAAATAAAAAGGTCTCTAATTCAAGGGGCTAATGGCAGAAAATATCGGGTTTGGACAACTAAGAGGACCATGGACCAGGGGAAAGGAAAAATCCATCACTCGTTCTTAGTAATCCCAGAATGCCCGGCCCCATTGATGGGCAGAGATCTGCTCACCAAGCTCCGGGCCAAAATAACTTTTAACCCTGAAGGCCCACAAGTGGAATTTCTAAATACTTCAATAAAAACTCCTATAGTCACAGCTCTAAATATGTCAGTAGAAAATGTATATCAACTCACTCACCTTGGTTCAAAGAAATTGCATTCATTCCTGAAGGATGAAGAACAGAGTTTTTTACTAACCGACTCAAAGCAAAAGGAAATAACTGAATGGGTAACAAAAGCCTGTCAGGTCTGTCATGGTTAATGCTTACCCTTCCAAGCTTCCTGCAAAAAAGCACCTATGAGGAACCAGACCAGGACAATTCTGGGAAGTGGACTTTACTAAAATTAAGCCAGCAAGGTTTGAAATTAAATATCGCCTAGTCTTTGTAGATATATTTTGAGGATGGATTGAAGCCTTTTCCAGGAAAAAAGAAAAAAAACGAAACAGAGCAAATGGTTGTCAAGAAGATCCTGAAAGATATTTTTACAAGATACGGCCTGCCTAAAGTAATAAGGTCTGATAATGGACTGGCGTTTGTAGCCCAAGTAAGTCAGGGGTTACGCAAGACCCTGGGGATTAATTAAAAGTTACATTGTGCTTATAGACCACCGAGTTCAGGACAGGTAGAAAGAATGAATAGAACCATTAAAGAGACCATAACGAAATTAAGCTTAGAAACCTGCATAATAGATTGTACTATGCTCCTGCCTTATGCACTATTTCATGGAAGAAACACTCCCTCTGTTTCTTTGTGTAACCTCACCCCCTATGAAATTGTCCATGGTTCCCCTCCTTCAGTAAGGGACCTAACCCCAACTCTAAGACCTAACGATTCCTTCCACACCCCATTGCTTGACTGAATTAAAGCTCTTGAAAGAACTCAGGGATACCTGTGAAAACAGATGGCCAATGCCTATCAACCTGGGGACGAATGGACTCTACATCAATATCAAGTAAGAGACTTCATCTACATAAGTCGACATCAGGTGTCATCCCTGAAACCCCACTGGAAATGACGATACAAGGTGCTACTTATAACACCTACAGCGGTAAAGGAAGACAGAATCACTTCCTGGATCCATACCTCTCATCTCAAGCCTGCGCCCTGTCCAGACTCTGGCTGGAAACTGGAAAAGATTGGTAAAACTTTCAAATTGTGTATTTACCCTGTGTCTAAGGCTATAGACTCTTCCCTTGACCACCAGTAGTCCTAAACCTATTAAACCCGTTCAGCAGCGATGGCTGATCACAAATCCTACTGGTAAAGAAGTATGATCTATCTCGCATGCAGCCCACTTAGGGACTTGGTGGACATCTATCCACCCAGACATTTGTCAGCTGGCTATAGGTCTTTCCTATTGGGATATACCTGATGAAGAGGATCCCACTAAATTTCCATTAAATCCATTCTGCACCATTGATAATGGAAACAATCATTATGGATGTAGGGACACGCGAGCCAGATGCAGGTTGGCTAGCCTAGATTACTATGTTTGCCCGGTGGACTACCAAAGCCACAAACAGTCACGGTTGTGTGGGGGGAATGCCGACTTCTTCTGTAACTCTAGGGATGTGATCATACAGGCAGTGCATGATGGAACCCAAACTCCTCATCAAATTCTGTACACAGCATTGGCCCTATTACCAATTAGATCACCCAAACTGTTGGCCCCTAGAGGGGTCTCTAGATCCTCAAATTCTGCATGACCTTTTTAACTTCTGAATGTCCTCAAAAGGGTGAAAGGAGATTTCCCTATGTGGAGGCCTTTTCCCTCCTTTGCTCACATCCTGAACTATGCTTCTCCAATAGGTCCTCACACTCAGCCTTCTGCTCCAGACTCTCTGCTGTCACTCTCACCTCAGCAACATGATTTCTCCCCTCCAATTACTAGATCAAAAACCCAAACCTCCGCCGGATCTCAGACCATTTCCCCCTTTCTGAGGTAGCAGGTACTGAGGTAACCCTCCACCGAATCACTCCTCTCTTCTCCAGTCAGTGCCCACACCGGGTCCCACCAGTTCCTCTTACCAGCTAACCCAAAGCTCAAACCAGCTGAGGAGAACCCTCAGACCCCTATCCAAGATGTAGTGAAAATGGCCTTTAAAGTTTCTTTGTCATTAGTGAAAACAGGTTACTAAGAATTTAAAGTCCCTCACAGGCTTTTAGGGATACTAACTCCTATCTTCTCCTCTGTTCTACCTGTTCTACTGCTCACCTTTTTGTTGCTAGGAAAATCACAAACACCTTTGCCAGTATTCTTTCACATCTCTGCTACCTCATTCTCAGATCCACGGATCTGCTCACAGCCACGCCTTCCCCATCTCCCCCCTCTGTTCCAGGCCCACAGAAAAACATTAATTGACCTTATACGGAAGTCTTCAGCATGGCTGACTTTAGGACTTTCAGGAAAAGAGTCCCCATGAAAGACTTCAAAGTAGATAAACTTCCTCTTTTCATGTTGCCCTGTTGTACTTGGTCACTGGCTAAAAATATCAGCACTCCTAAGTTACACACCCCCTTACTAGTTTTTCACAAAATATGTGAACAAGGCCTTTGGCATTGATCTGGGGCTTCACAGAGATGGCTACATTTCAAAGATAAAGAAGTTACCAACTGGGCTCCATGGTAACAGCTGGAAGGGGAAAAAATAAAGGGAAAAAAAAGCTCTCCTTCACCCAGGTGTCCTTGAAAAGTTAACTTGCCCAGAACAGAGGAATAAAACAGAAAAAAATCTGCTTTTTGTGAACTTCTGCAGGCTGTGAACTTCTGCGCCCCTTCCCTTATATGTTGGGTACAAAATTCTGAAACTACCTAAACGTGAGTTGTAGGGAATTAATTGATTATAACAGAAGTAATGCCCTCTGAATCTGGTTGCTAATAAAATGGAAAGTTTCCCTGTTTTTGGTAGTATCTTAGGTGCCGTGCCTTGTCCGTCTCTACAACAGTATAATTCTATAGACTTAAACATTGTTTATGTTTTCATGAAATTGTCAAGACGATGTGATTAAATGTGTAAAGGTGCAGATGTTTCCCAGAGTGCTTTATCATAATGCAGGTTCATTTGAAGTTCAAATAGGGGGGCATAAAACCCGGTTCCACTGAGAACATATATCCATCACTTTAGCCATCCTATTAGGAATAGGAGTTGCTGCAGGCGTGAGCACAAGAACCACTGCCTTGGTCCATGGGATACAACAAATGACACAATTAGAAGCAGCAATAGACCAAAACTTAAAGATATTAGAATCCTCCATCTTGGATTTGCAGGAATCTTTAACCTCTCTCTCTGAAGTTATTTTACAGAAAAGGCGAGGGTTGAACCTCCTCTTCATGAAAGAAGGGGGCCTTTGTTCTGCATTGATGGAGAATGTTGTGTTTTTGCCGACCATACTGGAGTTGTAAAAAAATCTAGGAGTAAATTAAAAAGATGCCTTGAAGAGTGTCAATGAGAGAGAGAGGCCCAAAAAGTGTGGTTTGAGTCTTGGTTCACACAGTCCCCCTGGTTAACTACGCATTTATCAACCCTGGACAGTTCAATAATTATCCTCATATTATTGCTAACTATAAAACCCTGTTTGCTCAACCGTGTAATTTCTTTTTTCCAAGCTCAAATTGGATGAGTTAAACTTATGGTAATACCCCACTAGCAAACATAGAATGTGACACCCCGCAATGATCACTTTTATGATTAAAAGTAGCCAGAAGAAGAAGTGGGGAATGAAAGGTTAATTAAATAGGCACTTTTCACTTCCTTTTTTCCTGTATGCTTAACAAAACACTGTTGAAATCTTGAGAAATGTTTGCTAATCTTGTTCCCAGAATGTGCTGTCCCCAACTGACTAACTGCAGAATGTGCTCCCTCACTGGGTTGCATGCAAACTGACCACTCGCCCTGACCTATCAATAAAGTTCCCTCCCTGCCGTCACCAAGGAAAGTGTATAAGCTCTGCTTAAGCTGTTCTAAGGGCTCTCTACTCTATTCAAGTGAGCTCTGAGCATCAGCATGCTGGACCCCCAATAAACACTGCGCTGTTGCATGAGATAGTCTCTTGGTGGTCTCTTCTTTCGACCTCATCCGACCTTTACTTGGATAATTAAATGTAGAAGAGAACATCCATTCAAAAAGGGATAGTCGGTAGGATTAGGAATATAGTTGGTAGGTTTAGGAAGAAGACTGTGTATAGGATTTGGAACAAAAGTTCCTTAGCAATAGGGTTTCGGTTAGAGAGTGAATGTAAATGTCAGCACATGTGAAGAGTCAGTCACAATGATGAACTGGAGAAAATATGTAGGAAATCAGATATCAATACACACATTATGAAATCAGGCAAAGTATAAAGTGAATGATAGGATTAGACATTAACAACAAGGTTGAGTT